>NW_026511546.1:32500-220000 GCF_027579735.1 Bombina bombina
TACCATTGTTTTACTGGGATGATTTCAATGAGCAAAACGAATGGTGAAATAAATTGTACTTTATTCACTATCAATAAGCAAACACACTGAATTACACAAAATACAGAAATAACACACTTACTTTGGGGCTAGGAGAAAAACTACCCTGTTCTATCAGCCACAGTCAGTAGAATCCAGGTAAATACAAATAGTCCTCTTGCACAGTCTTGTTATAGTCCCTTAGAGAGCTCTTGGTTAATCGACCCCTGTATAGTTCAGGCAACTTGGAATAACTCTCTCTTTTTCTCCACAAAAATTGGTTTTGAAAACTGCCCATCTCTCTTGTCAGCTCACAACACGCCCCCTAGCAATGATCTTAGCAACCAATCGTAACCCAGCACACAGAGGGGCATCACTGTTAACAGCTGTCAGTCCCACCCCCTGATCACCTACTGAGATTGTAGTCAGTCTGGCTGAGGATGTACAATGCAGCCTTTTGAAGTCCCAGATCTGAGGGTAATAGATGGACCAGATACCACTTTTGTCCCTAGAAGATTTATTGCCATGAATAATTAATTCTCTGCTTTGAAGCAGCCTGCTCAGATATGTAAATCAGTCTTTTAAGCAGAGACTGTGAAAATCTTTCTTTGTACACTGGCTTGTGACATAAGTTGTACAAATAGCAATACACCACTGTTATTGACATACATGCATGAGAAGCAGGCCCCAAAACACCGAATAAGGGTAACTAGGTGGGCCCAACCCCTGATCAGTGAGCCTGGGCACCCACTCTTCCATCAAAGGGGTAAGTTACCATTCCTCAAGCTTTTTAAGGGGGTCAACCTTATGCTACTTCTATGGGTATTACTGTTCCTTCTGTCTGTTCATTATAGAAGAAGGCTACTGACATTTCCCCTGGTGTGAAGAATCTCATCAAAGCTGCTGATTCTGAGGCGCTAGCTGCTTTCCTACCTTCAAGTAAGCGTAAAAGGTCAGTTCAGATTTTACCTTCTACTAGTACTATGTTCCCTTTCCTCTGGTGATAAGGAGTCTACCTCTGATTTTGAACCTAAATCTTCCACTTTTTGTTTAAAATTTAAGATATTTATCCTCTTTTGAAAGCGGTTTTACTTACTTTAGGGGTTAAAGATTTTAAGGTTTCTGAGGATAAGCCTTGTAATCGTTTAAATTCCGTTTATAAGACTGTTGTTAAGCTCCCTGAGATATTTCCTATCCCTGATGCTAACTCTGACATTTTTTTTAGGGAATGGCCTAAGACAGGTAATTCATTTATCCTTCTGCAAGTTTTAAAAAGTTATATCCTTTACCTGCTGCTAATATTGAATTGTGGGAAACTGTTCCTAAAGTTGATGGGGCTAAGCGTACTACTATCCCTTTGGAAGACAGTATTTCTTTTAAAGACCCGTTGTTTCTTCATAGAAGGGTCTATTTATAAGCAGGGTATTTGCTTAGGTCAGCAATTTATACTGCTGATGTGGCTGCTACTTCATCTTACTGGTTATCTAGTATTGGAGAACAGAGTTCTGATGACTCTGCTTATGAGGATCTTTTGGGTTTACTCAAAAATGCCAATTCTTTTATTTGTGATGCTTTGTTTGATATTATGAAGATCAATATCAAAAGTATGTCTTTGGCAGTCCTTTCTAGGGCCTAGATTTAGAGTTCGGCGGTAGCCGTCAAAACCAGCGTTAGAGGCTCCTAACGCTGGTTTTGGCCGCCCGCTGGTATTTGGAGTCAGTGATTAAAGGGTCTAACGCTCACTTTACAGCCGCGACTTTTCCATACCGCAGATCCCCCTACGCCATTTGCGTAGCCTATCTTTTCAATGGGATCTTTCTAACGCTGGTATTTAGAGTCGTTTCTGCAGTGAGCGTTAGAGCTCTAACGACAAGATTCCAGCCGCCTGAAAATAGCAGGAGTTAAGAGCTTTCTGGCTAACGCCGGTTTATAAAGCTCTTAACTACTGTACCCTAAAGTACACTAACACCCATAAACTACCTATGTACCCCTAAACCGAGGTCCCCCCACACCGCCGCCACTCGATTAAAATTTTTAACCCCTAATCTGCCGACCGCCACCTACGTTATACTTATGTACCCCTAATCTGCTGCCCCTAACCCCGCCGACCCCTGTATTATATTTATTCACCCCTAACCTGCCCCCCACAACGTCGCCGCCAGCTACTTACAATAATTAACCCCTAATCTTCCGACCGCAAATCGCCGCCACCTACGTTATCCCTATGTACCCCTAATCTGCTGCCCCTAACACCGCCGACCCCTATATTATATTTATTAACCCCTAATCTGCCCCCCTCAACGTCGCCGACACCTGCCTACACTTATTAACCCCTAATCTGCCGAGCGGACCTGAGCGCTACTATAATAAAGTTATTAACCCCTAATCCGCCTCACTAACCCGATCATAAATAGTATTAACCCCTAATCTGCCCTCCCTAACATCGCCGACACCTACCTTCAATTATTAACCCCTAAACTTCCGATCGGAGCTCACCGCTATTCTAATAAATGTATTAACCCCTAAAGCTAAGTCTAACCCTAACACTAACACCCCCCTAAGTTAAATATAATTTTTATCTAACGAAATTAATTAACTCTTATTAAATAACTTATTCCTATTTAAAGCTAAATACTTACCTGTAAAATAAATCATAATATAGCTACAATATAAATTATAATTATATTATAGCTATTTTAGGATTAATATTTATTTTACAGGCAACTTTGTAATTATTTTAACCAGGTACAATAGCTATTAAATAGTTAAGAACTATTTAATAGTTACCTAGTTAAAATAATAACAAATTTACCTGTAAAATAAATCCTAACCTAAGTTATAATTAAACCTAACACTACCCTATCAATAAAATAATTAAATAAACTACCTACAATTACCTACAATTAACCTAACACTACACTATCAATAAATAAATTAAACACAATTGCTACAAATAAATACAATTAAATAAACTAGCTAAAGTACAAAAAATAAAAAAGAACTAAGTTACAGAAAATAAAAAAATATTTACAAACATAAGAAAAATATTACAACAATTTTAAACTAATTACACCTACTCTAAGCCCCCTAATAAAATAACAAAGCCCCCCAAAATAAAAAATTCCCTACCCTATTCTAAATTAAAAAAGTTACAAGCTCTTTTACCTTACCAGCCCTGAACAGGGCCCTTTGCGGGGCATGCCCCAAGAATTTCAGCTCTTTTGCCTGTAAAAGAATAAATACAATACCCCCCCCCCAACATTACAACCCACCACCCACATACCCCTAATCTAACCCAAACCCCCCTTAAATAAACCTAACACTAAGCCCCTGAAGATCTTCCTACCTTGTCTTCACCATCCAGGTATCACCGATCCGTCCTGGCTCCAAGATCTTCATCCAACCCAAGCGGGGGTTGGCGATCCATAATCCGGTCCAGAAGAGGCTCCAAAGTCTTCCTCCTATCCGGCAAGAAGAGGACATCCGGACCGGCAAACATCTTCTCCAAGCGGCATCTTCGATCTTCTTCCATCCGGTGCGGAGCGGGTCCATCTTGAAGCAGGCGACGCGGATCCATCCTCTTCTTCCGATGTCTCCCGACTAATGACGGTTCCTTTAAGGGACGTCATCCAAGATGGCGTCCCTCGAATTCCGATTGGCTGATAGGATTCTATCAGCCAATCGGAATTAAGGTAGGAATTTTCTGATTGGCTGATGGAATCAGCCAATCAGAATCAAGTTCAATCCGATTGGCTGATCCAATCAGCCAATCAGATTGAGCTCGCATTCTATTGGCTGTTCCGATCAGCCAATAGAATGCAAGCTCAATCTGATTGGCTGATGGGATCGGCCAATCGGATTGAACTTGATTCTGATTGGCTGATTCCATCAGCCAATCAGAAAATTCCTACCTTAATTCCGATTGGCTGATAGAATCCTATCAGCCAATCGGAATTCGAGGGACGCCATCTTGGATGACGTCCCTTAAAGGAACCGTCATTAGTCGGGAGACATCGGAAGAAGAGGATGGATCCGCGTCGCCTGCTTCAAGATGGACCCGCTCCGCACCGGATGGAAGAAGATCGAAGATGCCGCTTGGAGAAGATGTTTGCCGGTCCGGATGTCCTCTTCTTGCCGGATAGGAGGAAGACTTTGGAGCCTCTTCTGGACCGGATTATGGATCGCCAACCCCCGCTTGGGTTGGATGAAGATCTTGGAGCCAGGACGGATCGGTGATACCTGGATGGTGAAGACAAGGTAGGAAGATCTTCAGGGGCTTAGTGTTAGGTTTATTTAAGGGGGGTTTGGGTTAGATTAGGGGTATGTGGGTGGTGGGTTGTAATGTTGGGGGGGGGGGGGTATTGTATTTATTCTTTTACAGGCAAAAGAGCTGAAATTCTTGGGGCATGCCCCGCAAAGGGCCCTGTTCAGGGCTGGTAAGGTAAAAGAGCTTGTAACTTTTTTAATTTAGAATAGGGTAGGGAATTTTTTATTTTGGGGGGCTTTGTTATTTTATTAGGGGGCTTAGAGTAGGTGTAATTAGTTTAAAATTGTTGTAATATTTTTCTTATGTTTGTAAATATTTTTTTATTTTCTGTAACTTAGTTCTTTTTTATTTTTTGTACTTTAGCTAGTTTATTTAATTGTATTTATTTGTAGCAATTGTGTTTAATTTATTTATTGATAGTGTAGTGTTAGGTTAATTGTAGGTAATTGTAGGTAGTTTATTTAATTATTTTATTGATAGGGTAGTGTTAGGTTTAATTATAACTTAGGTTAGGATTTATTTTACAGGTAAATTTGTTATTATTTTAACTAGGTAACTATTAAATAGTTAATAACTATTTAATAGCTATTGTACCTGGTTAAAATAATTACAAAGTTGCCTGTAAAATAAATATTAATCCTAAAATAGCTATAATATAATTATAATTTATATTGTAGCTATATTAGGATTTATTTTACATGTAAGTATTTAGCTTTAAATAGGAATAAGTTATTTAATAAGAGTTAATTAATTTCGTTAGATAAAAATTATATTTAACTTAGGGGGGTGTTAGTGTTAGGGTTAGACTTAGCTTTAGGGGTTAATACATTTATTAGAATAGCGGTGAGCTCCGATCGGAAGTTTAGGGGTTAATAATTGAAGGTAGGTGTCGGCGATGTTAGGGAGGGCAGATTAGGGGTTAATACTATTTATGATAGGGTTAGTGAGGCGGATTAGGGGTTAATAACTTTATTATAGTAGCGCTCAGGTCCGCTCAGCAGATTAGGGGTTAATAAGTGTAGGTAGGTGTCGGCGACGTTGTGGGGGGCAGATTAGGGGTTAATAAATATAACATAGGGGTCGGCGATGTTAGGGCAGCAGATTAGGGGTACATAGGGATAACGTAGGTGGCGGCGTTTTACGGAGCGGCAGATTAGGGGTTAAAAAAAATATGCAGGGGTCAGCGATAGCGGGGGCGGCAGATTAGGGGTTAATAAGTGTAAGATTAGGGGTGTTTAGACTCGGGGTACATGTTAGGGTGTTAGGTGCAGACGTAGGAAGTGTTTCCCCATAGGAATCAATGGGGCTGCGTTAGGAGCTGAACGCTGCTTTTTTGCAGGTGTTAGGTTTTTTTTCAGCTCAAACAGTCCCATTGTTTCCTATGGGAGAATCGTGCACGAGCACGTTTTTGAGGCCGGCCGCGTCCGTAAGCAACTCTGGTATTGAGAGTTGCTTTTGCGGTAAAAATGCTCTACGCTCCTTTTTTGGAGCCTAACGCAGCATTTGTTTTAACTCTCGATACCAGAGTTAAATTTATGGTGCGGCCAGAAAAAAGCCCGCGGAGCGTTAACAGACCTTTTACCGCCGAACTCCAAATCTAGGCCTAGGAGAGCCTTATGGTTTAAATCCTAGTCTGCTGACATGGTGTCAAAATCCAGACTATTTTCCCTTTGTTTTCAGTGAAAGAAATGGTTTGATTCTGATTTAGTTTCTATAATATCTACTGTTACTGGAGGTAAAGAGGCTTTTCTTCCTCAGGACAAAAAGTCTAAGGGGAAATCTAAAGCTGTAAATCGTTTTCGTTCCTTTCATTAGAATAAGGTACAAAAGGTTGTCTCCTGCTCAGAAGCAAGGCACCTCTGTCCCAGTTTGGAGGCCTAGTGCTAACTGGAACAGGTCCAAGCAGGCTAAGAAATCTATTCCTACTACCAAACTGCATGAAGGTGCTGCCCCCAATCCAGAAGTTCTCTTAGGGGTAGCAGATTAAAGTGAAGGTAAAGTTTTACAGTCTTAAAGACAACCTAGCATTTATCCTTATGACCCTAATCTAGTCGCTAAGGTGTTTTTTTTATTACTTCTAGGTTTTAATAAAAAAATATATTTAAAACTCCCTACCGCTTAGCTAACAACTCCTCCCAAGTCCTACTTCCATCTTCTTGTGACGTCACTTCCTCTCAAATGCGCGTTCGCAAGGCAGTCTATAAATGCGCATGCGCCAATCTCCGATTTTGAGAACTACTGCGCATGTGCTAATCGCCTAACATTATTTCCCAATGCGCACGGGAGAGTGCCATTTTGATCAGTCTGTAAATAAATTTAAAAGAGCATGCGCAGGTGAGTAAAGGGGCGGATGACGCGGAGGGACGGCCGCCTAATGGCCGAAATTTCAATTGGTTCCTAAAATAATGTGATCAAGAGCTAAAAACATTTTTTATATACGGGTTGAATTAGAGGAAGTTAAGAAAATGAATTCTAAAGGTTAAAAATTGATTTTTACGATAAATTGTAAAAAATGATGAATGAAACATATTGATTTTACCTCAACAATGTGATGCTTGATAGAATTAGAGTTAACTTTACCATCACTTTAAGCCTTTTTCTGGAGGCTTGGTTTCAGTCTGTTCCCGACTCCTGGGTTCAGAATATTGTCTCTCAGGGATATCGAATAGGGTCCAGAGGAAGGACTCCCAGAGCAAGGTTTTTTTCTGTCCAATGTTCAGAGGAATCTCGTAAAAGCTCAAGCTTTTCTTCAATCCGTCTCAGATCTGGAAGATATGGGAGAAATTGTTCCAGTTCATTTGCAGGAACATGGGATGGGATTTTATTCAAATCTCTTCATTGTCCCAAAGCAGGAAGGTACTTTCAGGCCAGTCCTGGATCTGAAAGCTCTGAAAAGTTTGTAAGAATTCCTTCTTTTAAAATGGAAACTATTCAGACTATTCTATTATTTGTTCAGGAAGGTCAGTCTATATCCACAATAGATTTAAAGTATGCTTATCTTCATGTTCCAATACACAGGGAACATTACCAGTTTCTGAGTTTTGCCTTTCTAGACAATCATTTTCAGTTTGTTGCTCTACCATTTGGTCTGGCTACAGCTCCAAGAATATTCACGAAAGTTCTCAGGGCTTTGCAGTATTTCCCTACCTGGATAATATCTTGGTCCAAGCTCCATCTTTGCTTTTAGCAAAATCTCATACCAACAGACTGTTGTTTCTTCAACAAAATGGTTGGAGAATCAATGTTCCAAAGAGTTATTTAGTTCCTCAGACAAAGGTAACTTTTTGGGGATTTTTAATAGATTCAGTTTCTATGAGTCTTTCTCTTACAGAGCAGAGAAGTTTAAAATTTGGGTCAGTTTGTCTAAACCTTCAGTCTCTCTCATTTCCCTCTCTTGCGCTATGTATGGAAGTTCTAGGTCTCATGATTGCAGCTTCAGTTGCAGTTCCATTTGTTTGTTTTCACATGAGGCCTCTTCAGCTTTGTATGCTTTGTCAGCAGTGCACGGATCATACTCAGTTGTCTTAAAAGATTTTGTAGATCCCAGTACAAGTCAGTCTCTGACTTGGTGGCTAAATCATCAGTTTATTATTCAGGGGGCTTCTTTTGCTAGTTCAACCTGGACTGTGATCACTACATATGCAAGTATTTCAGGCTGGGGAGTTGTTTCAGGGTCTCTGAGAGCACAGGGAGTTTAGGATCCTCGGGAGGCAAGGTTGCCAATAAATATTCTAGAACTCTGTGCTATTTTCAGGGCTCTTCAGTCTTGGCCTCTGTTGAGAAGAGAGTCTCATCTCTGTTTCAATACAGGAAATGTCACAGCAGTGTTTTATGTCAACCATCAGGGGGAACTCACAGTTCCTAGCTATAAGGGAAGTGTCTTAAATTCTCTCATGGGCATAATTAAATTCCTTTCTAGTCTCTGCGATTCATATTCCAGGAGTGAGCAACTGAGAAGCAAACTTTCTCAGTCATCAATCTCTACATCCAGGGGAATGGTCTCTTCAACAGGATGTGCTCAGTCAGATTGTGGGTCTTTGGGGTCTCCCAGAGAAAGATCTTATGGCTTCTCGTTTGAACAACCAAACTTCCCAGATATTTTGCGAGGTCCAGGGACCCTTAGACGCAGTTTGTGGATGCTCTAGTAGCTCATTGGTCATTTCAGCTTGCTTATCTGTTTTCTCCTCTGGTGCTTCTTTCAAAAGTGATCTTCAAGATAAGCCTAGAGAAATCTTCAGTAATCCTGATTTCCCCAGCTTGGCCTCAAAGGATTTGGTATGCAGATCTAGTTCATATATCCAGCTGCCCTCCTTGGCCTCTTTCTCTGTGGTCAGACCTTCTGTCTCAAGGTCCGTTTTTCCATCCGGATCTCAAGTCTCTGAACTTAATGGCATGGAATTTGAACGGTTTGTTCTTTGACATAGAGATTTCTCTGATTCGGTGATTGGAAGCTAAATTCAGGCTCGTAAGCCTGTGACAAGGAAGAGTTATCATAAGGTCTGGAAGGCCTTTATTTCTTGGTATATAGAACTTTTTTTTTTCTGGCATTCTTTTAGAATTCCTAGGATTTTGCAGTTCTTACAGGATGGTCTGGATAAGGGCCTATCTGACTGTTCTCTGAAGAGGCAGTTTTAATTAAAAGAAAAATTGCTAATTTTCCTGATATTCATGGTTTTGTTCAGGCTTTGGCCCGTATTGAACCTGGCATCAAGCCAATTTCTCCTTCATTGAATCTTCATCTAGTGTTAAGGGTTTTGCAAGTTTGTCCCTTTGAACCTATGCATAAGGTGGATATTAAACTGCTTTCTTGGAAGATTTTATTCCTTTTAGCTATCTCTTCTGCTAGAAGAGTTTCAAAGTTATCTGCTCTTACTTGTGATCCTCCTTATCTTATTTTTGGATGTTGTTAGAGCATTTCATTATTAAATTGATGCTACTAAGGACTTTAGACAGACTTCTAGTTTATTCATTCACTTTTCTGGTGCTAGAAAAGAACAGAAAGTTTCTGCTGTTTCTTTGGCCTCTTGGTTGAAACTCTTGAACAGGTCAGCCTCCAACACAATGGTTTACTGCTCATTCTACTATGTCAGTTGCCACTTCTTGTGCTTTAAGGATGATTCTCAGTTGACCAAATCTGCAAAGCAGCCACTTTCACAATATTCTACCATTTTGATGTTGTGCTTCTTCTGAGGCAGCCTTTGGTAGGAAGGTCCTTCAGGCAGTTGTCTCAGTTTGATTTTTTTTTCTTGACTCATTGATTTATTTTTAAGTGCACTAAAAAAACCCCACAAAAAACATTGTTTTATCCTTTTGGGGTTTTTGTGGCGTTGTGGATTTATTTTCTCAGTGAAAAAAATTGTTTTTTAAATCCCTCCCTTTATGTTATTACTCGTGGACTCTACAGCTTGTGTATTAGTTCCCAAGAGTAATGGATTGTGGACCCTCACCAGCTGTATGAAAGAAAACATAATTTATGCTTACCTGATAAATTAATTTATTTCATGGTGATGAGAGTCAACTAGATGCCACCCTTAGTTTTTGGTTTTAGTATTTTCTTTAGCACATCTTTTTCAATGGTCCTTTTATGGCTCTTATGGCTTTTTCTTACCTCTTTAGCTTGGCTATACATTAGACAGAGGTACAAGTGAGGTCGGGGAGGGGGGTTTATAAAACTCTTGGGGTCTGGGAATCTTTTCCTCCTAGTGGTAAGGAAGAGTAATTCTCAGCAGATTATGGACTCTCATCACCATGAAAGACATTAATTTAGTTTCTATTATCGTTAAATCACAAGACTTGTAAACAAAACAAATAATGAAAGCACTACTTGTAATTTAATATTTTAAGTCTCTTTTAAATCTGGAAAAGCCACAATAACCTAATGAGAAAAAAAAAATTTTGAACTAGTTTATATAATTACCCAAGCAAATAAAATACAGAATCTGCCACAATTTAATATCCAAACATAGTTAAAGATATAATTGTTTCTCCTATATTGTAGACAATTAGTGATGTATAATTGAGTTTGTTCTGGTGTTACCTGGTAGAAAGGCAGTGTAGTGCACAATTGGGCCTGGAGCAAAGCTAAGGGTTAAAGCTGAAGGGAGAGATAGGAGAAGAGGGCTGGCTAGGGAGGTTAGTTGCAACAATGTTGCATGCAAGGGAGGGGCCCACTACTCACCTTAAAAGTGGGGATCATTAGCTTCCTGGCCCTCTTCTTCCTGGAATCCAGTGCAGACGATCCAAACTCCCTCCACAGCGCTTCCACAAATTGGTGTTTGAGAAACCTGGATCAGACAGACAGAAAAAACAGATAAGTGCACTAGATAATATTGAAGAGCTAGATTATATAATACCACCTACACAGTACACTACAGAGGCTAGGCCTAGTGCTACTAGAACACAGAAAACACAGATTAGTCACACAGTTAGCAGGTTAGATATACATGCGGTTAGTGAGGGAGATGATTCAGCCTATGCATCAGTTGCAATGACTAGGCCTGATGAAACATCGGCCTGTCTCCAAACTCAAGATCAATTGCCCTTGCAGCTGATAGAAGGCCATGAGGGTGATTAAGGTGATTTGGGTGTGGGATTACATGCTTCACATGCTTCAGCTACTAGGCCTCAGACTTTAAGTTCCCCCTCGGGCAGGCCGCATGCTCAGGCTGCGGCCTATTCGGAGAGCATGGTCTCTCCAACTTCAAGGCCTATTTCTGATAGGGCCCCAGCCTTAAGTAATAAGGATTTGGCTGTCTCAAACCCGGCCCACGTGGCAACCACAGGCCCTTCGGTTTCATTTCAGGCCCACGTGGCAACCTCAGGCCCTCCAACCTATTCTGGCCCTCAGGTATTTACCTTTCCGGCCTCTCCGGTAGCCCAAACCCCCCTTTGGCGTCGCCTGCGGCCCACTCAGGCCCCGTTTTGGGCCTTCAATCACACATGGGTCTGGACAGTACATCGGTAGCAGGGCCCGTTTTGGGCCTTCAATCACATATGGGCCTGGGTAGCTTGCCGGGCTCACAAATTCCCCCATCCATGGCTTCTGTATTGCCCCCCGCATCCAAACCCCCTGTTTTGCCTTTTATGCCCCCTTCTGATGCCCCCTGCCATCCGGTGGTCTTACCTGAATCGGCGGTCTCATCTCTTCTATCCGCGATCCCACCGTCGGCTGTGTCGGCGGTCTCCTTGATCCTGGCGTCCATTGTAGCGGCGATGTCTCCGTCGGGTCTTCTAGGTCCTCTTCACGCGATGCTGGTGTCGGGTCCTCCAAGCCAGGCCGTAGGTCCTCCGAGTCAGATTGTAAGTGCGCAACCGGAAGTTCCGGTCACGCGCCCATCCACTTCCGGTTCCGGTTTCGACGGCCAGAGCAGCGTCGGGAGCCCAAGGGAGCGGCCGCATCCTCTTCAGCTCCGAGAAGGTGAGCACCATCAGAGGATGTCGACCAGGGGTGGGCTAATAGGCCGCAAGGGTACTCAAGTACGGCAGCGGAGGGCACCTTCACGGGTCATTAGCAGGTTGGCATTGGCTGGTACAGGGTCTCATGAAGGCGGTAGAGGCCTTTCAATTAGCGCAGGGTCCACCAGAGGTTTGAAAAGTAGGAGGGGTGTTACCGCTAGGGCTAATAGATTAACCCCTTTGGGTAGAGGCGTGCTATCAGGCGCTAGCGCGCTAGTCCCAGAGACAGGTAATCATTCTGGTGGGCAAATAAGTGCTATAGAACCACAGGGTCAGCACGCCCAGGCTCAGGGACAATATAATGTCGCGCTTCAAGCGGATAATAGGTCAGCTCATACTCAATGTAGCGCAGCATCGCACACAACCGGCTGCACAAATATTCACAGTCACAGTATGAACGTACAAGCTGTATCAAATACAGGTAGTTCCAGTATGAATGCACAAGCTGTCCCTTCAGGCATGAATGTACAATCTATTATTTCAAACACAGGTGTTTCAGCTGTGAATGTGCAAGCTGTTTCGAATGTGGGTATTTCGGCTAGGAATGTGCCACCATCTCTACAGGGCAATGAGTTAGGGGCCATTGCTGCTTCACCATTTCCATTGCAAGTTAGTGGTGTGAATGTAGTGCATGGAACATTGGGTCATGAGTCGGTCAGGGCTCGTAACACACACAGTTCGGCAAGGGGAGCTAATGTTGCGAATGCTAGCATGAGTGCACAGAATGGATCAGGCTTGGGTTCTATTAACCCTCCCTTTACCGGTGTCCATAGTGCTCGCGATCTCTTCTCTTTGTTACAGAACGCAGCACAAATGGAACCGCAGCAAGTGGATATGCCTTCGGCCTCATCTACTACTACTTCATCGATTCCTCAGGAACAGGCGGGTTCATTGCAGCGAGAAGCTACTACCAACTCGAACCAACGGGAAGATGGGTCTGTTCCTGGTCCTTCTACTTCTGGTCCGGAGTCTCAGGACAACGCAGTTGCCATTCCTGGTAAGCCCTCCACATTTACACATGACCGACATGACCAGGTTGACTCATCCCTTTCAGACTCTGTATGTGACAGCGACACCTCACTGGGGCTGAGGGGTAAGGGTCAAAAGCGCATGTTTGCGATGGTTAAAAAAATGTGGCAGGTAATACAGTCAGGTTCAGTGGGGAACAAAGCGCAGACGCAGCTTGCGATAGCTCCACCCGATTCCTTGCAGGACAGCACTCCCACAGCGGACATGCGTCCACCAATTAATTTAGTTTCGGAAAGGAAAGTCGCCTTGCATGGTGATTCCTTACCCTCATACACCCCCTCCTTGCACGGTCATTTAAAGCCAAAAACCATTAAAAAAATACAGCAGGGCAAATATGTTAACATATTTGAGTTATCTCTTGAGGCATGTAGACAGAGGGAGAAAAGTGCTGACGGCATTGGACCTAAAAGGTTCAAGCGTCCTGAAACATTTGAAGAGTGGTTAATTTGTTTTAGGGTTTTCTCTTCTTGCTACCTAGAGAAATACCCTAGCCAGTGTCATGACATTCTTAAATACACCGACAATATACACTGGATCCAGAGGAAGTTTGGTGACGGGGCATGGAGAGAGTATGATGCGGAATTCAGGCAGAAGATGGCTGGTAATCCAGTTCTCACCTTCGATACCACTGACACGCATCTTTGGCAGCGCCTTGGCTCTCATGGGTCCCCCTCCTCCTCCAACTCCTCTGGTAATCAGTCCTTTCGTGTTTCCAAAGCGAAGCGCAGGGGAGGTACCTGCTGGGCATTTCAAGATAGCAAATGCGACAGAGGTAACTCATGTGCATTCAGGCACGAGTGCAGATACTGTGCCGGGTCACACGCGGGGAGTGAATGTGCCAGAAAAAAGGATTCTGCGTCCGGTAGAGCACAGAACAAGCTCTCTCTTGTTGCTAAGGGCACCAACGCCAGTGAAGGTGCACGCTCTTGAGCCTTGGCTCAGGGTGTACCCAGATTCGCGCGCAGCATCTTTGCTTTTCCAAGGCTTTACTGAAGGTTTTCATATACCAGTGACAAAAGCCATTAAGGGCTCTAGATGCTATCGTAACCTCAAATCAGCTTACCAATACCCAGCGGTTGTTAGGGACAAGCTGAATAAGGAAATAACAATGGGCCGTGTAGTGGGTCCTTTTCCTTTCCCCCCTTTGCCGAATCTGGTCATTTCACCATTAGGTGTGGTACCTAAGAAGGAATTGGGAAAATTCCATCTAATTCATCATCTTTCCCACCCCAGAGGCTATTCGGTCAGCGATGCCATTGACCCAGAGCTTAGCTCAGTGCGATATCAATCTTTTGATAGCGCACTGGAATTGGTGCGGGGTCGGTGCGGGTGCCTTGTTGGCGAAATTGGATATTGAATCCGCCTTTCGCCTGTTGCCCTTGCACCCTTCTTCATTTTATCTGATGGGTTGCAAGTTTCAAGGGGGGTTTTATGTGGATAGGTGCTTGCCCATGGGCTGCGCGATCTCTTGCGCATTATTTGAAACCTTCAGTACATTCTTGCACTGGGTTTTGGCCCAGCAGGCGGTCACTAACCGCATTGCACACTATCTGGATGATTTCCTCCTAGTGGGGAGTCCGGGAACGGATGAATGCCATCAACTGATGGAGTCCATGAGGATCCTGATGTTGCAATTCGGTGTCCCTTTAGCTGAAGACAAGACTGAGGGCCCGGGTACTTGCATCACGTTCCTGGGTATCGAAATTGATACCGTAGACAAACTTTGTAGGCTGCCTTCTGGTAAAGTCCAGGACATGCTTGAGGCGGTTGAAGCAGCCGTTTCCATGGTAACCATTACACTTAGGCAGTTACAGTCATTGCTCGGCCTTCTTAATTTTGCAGGCAGAGTTATCCCCATGGGGAGAGTCTTCAATCGGAGATTGGAGGCTAAGCTAAAGGGCAAACTCAGACCTTCGGAAAAAAATTGGGTTTCCGAGGGTATGACAGCTGATATGCGAATCTGGAAGACTTTTCTTCAGCATTTCAATGGGATTCGATTATGGCGATCTGAACCCATTTCCAGTCAGTTGTTGCACTTATTTACCGATGCCGCAGGATCAAAGGGTTATGGAGCATATTTCAAGGGGGAATGGAGCGCAGGTCCTTGGCCGCTAGACTGGTCAGCCAGGGGCCTAACACGTAACCTTACCCTCTTGGAGCTCTTCCCTATCGTTTTGGCTATCGAGCTGTGGGGCAACAAATTCGCAAACAGGACGGTTAACTTCTGGACAGATAATCTCAGTGTCGTCCACGCGGTGAATGCTCTTATGGCTTTTTCTTACCTCTTTAGCTTGGCTATAAATTAGACAGAGGTACAAGTGAGGTCGGGGAGGGGGGTTTATAAAGCTCTTGGGGTCTGGGAATCTTGGCCTCCTCCTAGTGGTAAGGAAGAGTAATTCCCAGCAGTAATAGATTATGGACTCTCATCACCATGAAAGACATTAATTTAGTTTCTATTATCGTTAAATCACAAGACTTGTAAACAAAACAAATAATGAAAGCACTACTTGTAATTTAATATTTTAAGTCTCTTTTAAATCTGGAAAAGCCACAATAACCTAATGAGAAAAAAAAAATTGAACTAGTTTATATAATTACCCAAGCAAATAAAATACAGAATCTGCCACAATTTAATATCCAAACATAGTTAAAGATATAATTGTTTCTCCTATATTGTAGACAATTAGTGATGTATAATTGAGTTTGTTCTGGTGTTACCTGGTAGAAGAATTAATACCACCCCCTACATACACCCAGCCCCATGCTTAACAGTAAATAAACATCAGGCTGGTTGTATATAAGAAATCTCATGATAAAATAATGATATCACAGGATCTAACAGCAGCCTCATGGATACTTTCCACGTCTGTAACCCGGTAAGACCCTCCATACAACTTCTGTTAACTTAACAAATGCGTCCAGCAAACAAATATATAGAGACCCCAGGTCTGTAAATCTGCTCTTCTTGTCTAATTAATACAGTATGTCTGTTCCCCAAATACAGAGACCCCCAATATGTCAGTCTCCTCTCCTCCTCTAATTATTAATTACTGCATACACAGAGACCCCCAATATGTCAGTCTAATCTCCCCCTCTAATTATTAATTACTGCATACACAGAGACCCCCAATATGTCGGTCTAATCTCCCCCTCTAATTATTAATTACTGCATACACAGAGACCCCCAATATATCAGTCTCCTCTCCCCTCTAATTATTAATTACTGTATACACAGAGACCCCTAATATGTCAGTCTCCTCCCCCCTCTAATTATTAATTACAGCTTACACAGAGACCCCCAATATGTCAGTCTCCTCTCCCCTCTATTTATTAATTACTGCATACACAGAGACCCCCAATATGTCAGTCTCCTCTCCCCTCTATTTATTAATTACAGCATACACAGAGACCCCCAATATGTCAGTCTCCTCTCCCCTCTATTTATTAATTACTGCATACACAGAGACCCCCAATATGTCAGTCTCCTCTCCCCCTCTAATGATTAATTACAGCATACACAGAGACCCCCAATATGTCAGTCTCCTCTCCCCTCTAATTATTAATTACAGCATACACAGAGACCCCCAATATGTCAGTCTCCTCTCCCCCTCTAATTATTAATTACTGCATACACAGAGACCCCCAATATGTCAGTCTCCTCTCCCCCTTCTAATTATTAATTACTGCATACACAGAGACCCCCAATATGTCAGTCTCCTCTCCCCTCTATTTATTAATTACTGCATACACAGAGACCCCCCAATATGTCAGTCTCCTCTCCCCTCTATTTATTAATTAAAGCATACACAGAGACCCCCAATATGTCAGTCTCCTCTCCCCTCTATTTATTAATTACTGCATACACAGAGACCCCCAATATGTCAGTCTCCTCTCCCCCTCCAATGATTAATTACAGCATACACAGAGACCCCCAATATGTCAGTCTCCTCTCCCCTCTAATTATTAATTACAGCATACACAGAGCCCCCCAATATGTCAGTCTCGTCTCCCCCTCTAATTATTAATTACTGCATACACAGAGACCCCCAATATGTCAGTCTCCTCTCCCCTTCTAATTATTAATTACTGCATACACAGAGACCCCCAATATGTCAGTCTCCTCTCCCCTTCTAATTATTAATTACTGCATACACAGAGACCCCCAATATGTCAGTCTCCTCTCCCCCTCTAATTATTAATTACTGCATACACAGAGACCCCCAATATGTCAGTCTCCTCTCCCCTTCTAATTATTAATTACTGCATACACAGAGACCCCCAATATGTCAGTCTCCTATCCCCCTCTAATGATTAATTACTGCATACACAGAGACCCCCAATATGTCAGTCTCCTCTCCCCTTCTAATTATTAATTACTGCATACACAGAGACCCCCAATATGTCAGTCTCCTCTCCCCTCTAGTTATTAATTACTGATTACACAGAGACCCCCAATATGTCAGTCTCCTCTCCCCCTCTAATTATTAATTACTGCATACACAGAGACCCCCAATATGTCAGTCTCCTCTCCCCTCTATTTATTAATTACTGCATACACAGAGACCCCCAATATGTCAGTCTCCCCTCCCCCTCTAATTATTAATTACAGCATACACAGAGACCCCCAATATGTCAGTCTCCTCTCCCCATCTAAATATTAATTACTGCATACACAGAGACCCCTAATATGTCAGTCTCCTCTGCCCTCTAATTATTAATTAGTGCATACACAGAGACCCCCAATATGTCAGTCTCCTCTCCCCATCTAATTATTAATTACAGCATACACAGAGACCCCTAATATGTCAGTCTCCTCTCCCCCTCTAATTATTAATTACAGCATAGAGACCCCCAATATGTCAGTCTCCTCTCCCCCTCTAATTATTAATTACAGCATAGAGACCCCCAATATGTCAGTCTCCTCTCCCCTCTAATTATTAATTACTGCATACACAGAGACCCCCAATATGTCAGTCTCCTCCCCCTCTAATTATTAATTACTGCATACACAGAGACCCCCAATATGTTATTCTCCTCTCCCCCTCTAATTATTAATTACTGCATACACAGAGACCCCAATATGTCAGTCTCCTCCCCCTCTAATTATTAATTACTGCATACACAGAGACCCCCAATATGTTATTCTCCTCTCCCCCTCTAATTATTAATTACTGCATACACAGAGACCCCTAATATGTCAGTCTCCTCTCCCCCTCTAATTATTAATTACTGCATACACAGAGACCCCAATATGTCAGTCTCCTCTCCCCTCTAATTATTAATTACAGCTTACACAGAGACCCCCTATACGTCAGTCTCCTCTCCCCTCTAATTATTAATTACTGCAGACACAGAGACCCCCCATATGTCAGTCTCCTCTCCCCCTCTAATTATTAATTACTGATTACACAGAGACCCCAATATGTCATTCTCCTCTCCCCTTCTAATTATTAATTACAGCATACACAGAGACCCCCAATATGTTATTCTCCTGTCCCCTCTAGTTATTAATTACAGCATACACAGAGACCCCAATATGTCAGTCTCCTCTCCCCTCTAATTATTAATTACTGCAGACACAGAGACCCCCAATATGTCAGTCTCCTCTCCCCTCTAATTATTAATTACAGCATACACAGAGACCCCCAATATGTCAGTCTCCTCTCCCCCTCTAATTATTAATTACAGCATACACAGAGACCCCCAATATGTCAGTCTCCTCTCCCCCTCTAATTATTAATTACTGCATACACAGAGACCCCCAATATGTCAGTCTCCTCTCCCCCTCTAATTATTAATTACTGCATACACAGAGACCCCCAATATGTCAGTCTCCTCTCCCCTCTAATTATTAATTACTGCATACACAGAGACCCCCAATATGTCAGTCTCCTCTCCCCCTCTAATTATTAGTTACTGCATACACAGAGACCCCCAATATGTCAGTCTCCTCTCTCCCTCTAATTATTAATTACTGCATACACAGAGACCCCCAAAATGTCAGTCTCCTCTCCCCCTCTAATTATTAATTACTGCAGACACAGAGACCCCCAATATGTCAGTCTCCTCTCCCCCTCTATTTATTTATTACAGCTTACACAGAGACCCCCAATATGTTATTCTCCTCTCCCCCTCTAATTATTAATTACTGCATACACAGAGACCCCCAATATGTCAGTCTCCTCTCCCCTCTAATTATTAATTACTGCAGACACAGAGACCCCCAATATGTCAGTCTCCTCTCCCCCTCTAATTATTAATTACTGCATACACAGAGACCCCCAATATGTCAGTCTCCTCTCCCCCTCTAATTATTAATTACTGCATACACAGAGACCCCCAATATGTCAGTCTCCTCTCCCCTCTAATTATTAATTACTGCTTACACAGAGACCCTCAATATGTCAGTCTCCTCTCCCCTCTAATTATTAATTACTGCATACACAGAGACCCCCAATATGTCAGTCTCCTCTCCCCCTCTAATTATTAATTACTGCATACACAGAGACCCCAATATGTCAGTCTCCTCCCCCTCTAATTATTAATTACTGCATACACAGAGACCCCCAATATGTTATTCTCCTCTCCCCCTCTAATTATTAATTACTGCATACACAGAGACCCCCAATATGTCAGTCTCCTCTCCCCCTCTAATTATTAATTACTGCATACACAGAGACCCCCAATATGTCAGTCTCCTCTCCCCTCTAATTATTAATTACTGCTTACACAGAGACCCTCAATATGTCAGTCTCCTCCCCCTCTAATTATTAATTACTGCATACACAGAGACCCCCAATATGTTATTCTCCTCTCCCCCTCTAATTATTAATTACTGCATACACAGAGACCCCAATATGTCAGTCTCCTCCCCCTCTAATTATTAATTACTGCATACACAGAGACCCCCAATATGTTATTCTCCTCTCCCCCTCTAATTATTAATTACTGCATACACAGAGACCCCTAATATGTCAGTCTCCTCTCCCCCTCTAATTATTAATTACTGCATACACAGAGACCCCAATATGTCAGTCTCCTCTCCCCTCTAATTATTAATTACAGCTTACACAGAGACCCCCAATACGTCAGTCTCCTCTCCCCTCTAATTATTAATTACTGCAGACACAGAGACCCCCCATATGTCAGTCTCCTCTCCCCCTCTAATTATTAATTACTGATTACACAGAGACCCCAATATGTCATTCTCCTCTCCCCTTCTAATTATTAATTACAGCATACACAGAGACCCCCAATATGTTATTCTCCTGTCCCCTCTAGTTATTAATTACAGCATACACAGAGACCCCAATATGTCAGTCTCCTCTCCCCTCTAATTATTAATTACTGCAGACACAGAGACCCCCAATATGTCAGTCTTCTCTCCCCTCTAATTATTAATTACAGCATACACAGAGACCCCCAATATGTCAGTCTCCTCTCCCCCTCTAATTATTAATTACAGCATACACAGAGACCCCCAATATGTCAGTCTCCTCTCCCCCTCTAATTATTAATTACTGCATACACAGAGACCCCCAATATGTCAGTCTCCTCTCCCCCTCTAATTATTAATTACTGCATACACAGAGACCCCCAATATGTCAGTCTCCTCTCCCCTCTAATTATTAATTACTGCATACACAGAGACCCCAAATATGTCAGTCTCCTCTCCCCCTCTAATTATTAATTACAGCATACACAGAGACCCCCAATATGTCAGTCTCCTCTCCCCCTCTAATTATTAATTACTGCATACACAGAGACCCCCAATATGTCAGTCTCCTCTCCCCTCTAATTATTAATTACTGCATACACAGAGACCCCCAATATGTCAGTCTCCTCTCCCCCTCTAATTATTAATTACTGCATACACAGAGACCCCCAATATGTCAGTCTCCTCTCCCCCTCTAATTATTAATTACTGCATACACAGAGACCCCCAATATGTCAGTCTCCTCTCCCCCTCTAATTATTAATTACTGCAGACACAGAGACCCCCAATATGTCAGTCTCCTCTCCCCCTCTATTTATTAATTACAGCTTACACAGAGACCCCCAATATGTTATTCTCCTCTCCCCCTCTAATTATTAATTACTGCATACACAGAGACCCCCAATATGTCAGTCTCCTCTCCCCTCTAATTATTAATTACTGCAGACACAGAGACCCCCAATATGTCAGTCTCCTCTCCCCCTCTAATTATTAATTACTGCATACACAGAGACCCCCAATATGTCAGTCTCCTCTCCCCCTCTAATTATTAATTACTGCATACACAGAGACCCCCAATATGTCAGTCTCCTCTCCCCTCTAATTATTAATTACTGCTTACACAGAGACCCTCAATATGTCAGTCTCCTCTCCCCTCTAATTATTAATTACTGCATACACAGAGACCCCCAATATGTCAGTCTCCTCTCCCCTCTAATTATTAATTACTGATTACACAGAGACCCCCAATATGTCAGTCTCCTCTCCCCTCTAATTAATAATTACAGCATACACAGAGACCCCCAATATGTCAGTCTCCTCTCCCTTCTAATTATTAATTACTGCAGACACAGAGACCCCCAATATGTCAGTCTAATCTCCCCCTCTAATTATTAATTACTGCATACACAGAGACCCTCAATATGTCAGTCTCCTCCCCCCTCTGATTATTAATTACAGCTTACACAGAGACCCCCAATATGTCAGTCTCCTCTCCCCTCTAATTATTAATTACTGCAGACACAGAGACCCCCAATATGTCAGTCTAATCTCCCCCTCTAATTATTAATTACTGCATACACAGAGACCCTCAATATGTCAGTCTCCTCTCCCCTCTATTTATTAATTACTGCATACACAGAGATCCCCAATATGTCAGTCTCCTCTCCCCCTCTAATTATTAATTACAGCATACACAGAGACCCCCAATATGTCAGTCTCCTCTCCCCTCTAATTATTAATTACTGCATACACAGAGACCCCCAATATGTCAGTCCCCTCTCCCCCTCTAATTATTAATTACAGCATACACAGAGACCCCCAATATGTCAGTCTCCTCTCCCCCTCTAATTATTAATTACAGCTTACATAGAGACCCCCAATATGTCAGTCTCCTCTCCCCTCTATTTATTAATTACTGCATACACAGAGACCCCCAATATGTCAGTCTCCTCTCCCCCTCTAATTATTAATTACAGCTTACACAGAGACCCCCAATATGTCAGTCTCCTCTCCCCTCTATTTATTAATTACTGCATACACAGAGACCCCCAATATGTCAGTCTCCTCTCCCCTCTATTTATTAATTACTGCATACACAGAGACCCCCAATATGTCAGTCTCCTCTCCCCCTCTAATTATTAATTACAGCATACACAGAGACCCCCAATATGTCAGTCTCCTCTCCCCCTCTAATTATTAATTACAGCTTACACAGAGACCCCCAATATGTCAGTCTCCTCTCCCCTCTATTTATTAATTACTGCATACACAGAGACCCCCAATATGTCAGTCTCCTCTCCCCTCTAATTATTAATTACTGCTTACACAGAGACCCCCAATATGTCAGTCTCCTCTCCCCTCTAATTATTAATTACTGCTTACACAGAGACCCCAATATGTCAGTCTCCTCTCCCCTCTAATTATTAATACAGCATACACAGAGACCCCCAATATGTCAGTCTCCTCTCCCCTCTAATTATTAATTACTGCATACACAGAGACCCCCAATATGTCAGTCTCCTCCCCCTCTAATTATTAATTACAGCATACACAGAGACCCCCAATATGTCAGTCTCCTCTCCCCCTCTATTTATTAATTACAGCATACACAGAGACCCCCAATATGTCAGTCTCCTCTCCCCTCTAATTATTAATTACTGCTTACACAGAGACCCCCAATATGTCAGTCTCCTCTCCCCTCTAATTATTAATTACTGCTTACACAGAGACCCCAATATGTCAGTCTCCTCTCCCCCTCTAATTATTAATTACTGCATACACAGAGACCCCCAATATGTCAGTCTCCTCTCCCCTCTAATTATTAATACAGCATACACAGAGACCCCCAATATGTCAGTCTCCTCTCCCCTCTAATTATTAATTACTGCATACACAGAGACCCCCAATATGTCAGTCTCCTCCCCCTCTAATTATTAATTACAGCATACACAGAGACCCCCAATATGTCAGTCTCCTCTCCCCCTCTATTTATTAATTACAGCATACACAGAGACCCCCAATATGTCAGTCTCCTCTCCCCTCTAATTATTAATTACAGCTTACACAGAGACCCCCAATATGTCAGTCTCCACTCCCCTCTAATTATTAATTACAGCATACACAGAGACCCCCAATATGTCAGTCTCCTCTCCCCTCTAATTATTAATTACTGCTTACACAGAGACCCCCAATATGTTATTCTCCTCTCCCCCTCTAATTATTAATTACTGCTTACACAGAGACCCCCAATATGTCAGTCTCCTCTCCCCCTCTAATTATTAATTACAGCATACACAGAGACCCCCAATATGTCAGTCTCCTCTCCCCCTCTAATTATTAATTACAGCATACACAGAGACCCCCAATATGTCAGTCTCCTCTCCCCCTCTAATTATTAATTACAGCATACACAGAGACCCCCAATATGTCAGTCTCCTCTCCCCCTCTAATTATTAATTACTGCATACACAGAGACCCCCAATATGTCAGTCTCCTCTCCCCTTCTAATTATTAATTACAGCATACACAGAGACCCCCAATATGTCAGTCTCCTCTCCCCTCTAATTATTAATTACAGCTTACACAGAGACCCCCAATATGTCAGTCTCCTCCCCCTCTAATTATTAATTACTGCATACACAGAGACCCCCAATATGTCAGTCTCCTCCCCCTCTTATTATTAATTACTGCATACACAGAGACCCCAAATATGTCAGTCTCCTCTCCCCCTCTAATTATTAATTACTGCATACACAGAGACCCCCAATATGTCAGTCTCCTCTCCCCCTCTAGTTATTGTGCCTAATCCCAAATTAACAAAGACCCCATTAGGTTTGCCACCTCAGCCATGTTTTCCTAGACACTTATGAGTTACACATGCTGCAGGGTGGGCCAGGAGGAACATGTATTGTGCTTTTTAGCAGCACTATTTATGTGATGTCCAGAGGCACAATACATGTTCCTCCCTGCTTACCCTGCAGCATGTGTAACTCATATGTGGGCAACCCTAACCTCCATGTCTGTGTATTTTCTCCCCCTCCTGTTATTGAATTTAAAGGTTTTGCAGTCTCCTTTCTTCCTTCCTCATTATTATATCTGACAGATTAAAGGGGCCTCTGAGTATTTGGGAATCGGATTCAGTCTCCTTTTTCCCTCTCATTGTTGTGGCTGATTGTTAACAACATAAAAACCTCTGTCTGTCTTGACCTTTTATGTCGTCAAATTCCCGGCCCCTTAAACAACACACACTCTAAAAACCCCAACATTAAAATTAACGAACCCTTCATCAATAACAGACAATAGACTTGGCTTTGGTGAAAAATTGGCCGCAGCCCTTTATTAATAAATAACTTAGAAAAAAACTTTTCTTTTTAACTTAATAAATAACAGTGCAACTAATTGTAAACATAACACTTTTAAACCACAGCGGTGCTAGTCCCCCTTTTTTTGATTCCCTAACAAACTATGGCCGTAAAACACCCTTTGTTTACTGGACCCAACCGTGCAAATGGTTGGGCCCGTCAGCGATCCTCCAAATCCAAGTTTCTAAGGAACCCCTTGACCTTAGAAACCCCACCTAATCATTCCCAATGGGAATGTAAACTTCCACCACACCAACCATTGGCCATAATTTATCTGCAATTTCAGGGCTAGCACCCCCGCCTCCCGACTGCGACAAAACCTGAAACGAAGAAAAAACACATATAACCACTGTTCAAAGACATTAAGGGACGGGTGGGAGGGAGATGCTTACCCTATTAAATAAAATTGTTGTGCTGTTTTTTCCCGCTCAGCTTGCCTTTTTAAGGGGCTCCGTGTAGCCCCTCCTGCCTCCCCCCAGCCACCAATCAACCGAGAGGAAGGAGAGAGGGGGCCTCTTCCTCCTCCGGTCAAAGCTCCCTCCGCCCAGTTTCCGGGCTCCAGGAGCGACTTGACCTTTTATGTCGTCAAATTCCCGGCCCCTTAAACAACACACACTCTAAAAACCCCAACATTAAAATTAACGAACCCTTCATCAATAACAGACAACAGACTTGGCTTTGGTGAAAAATTGGCCGCAGCCCTTTATTAATAAATAACTTAGAAAAAACTTTTCTTTTTAACTTAATAAATAACAGTGCAACTAATTGTAAACATAACACTTTTAAACCACAGCGGTGCTAGTCCCCCTTTTTTTGATTCCCTAACAAACTATGGCCGTTAAACACCCTTTGTTTACTGGACCCAACCGTGCAAATGGTTGGGCCCGTCAGCGATCCTCCAAATCCAAGTTTCTAAGGAACCCCTTGCCCTTAGAAACCCCACCTAATCATTCCCAATGGGAATGTAAACTTCCACCACACCAACCATTGGCCATAATTTATCTGCAATTTCAGGGCTAGCACCCCCGCCACCGACTGGCCTGACACCTCAGCCCAGTCCCGCCAAACCACCAATTGCACATAGCGCCTCCTTAAAATTGAGGATAAAAAGCTGCAGCCCGAAATCATTTAAATGCACACCATCAGGCATATAAAATTCACCCTCACCAACCTCCGCCAAGTCCGAGTGATGAACCACATAACCACCAAGCCTACGCACAAAAGCACCCATAATCTTATTCACTTTTCGTCTGCTCTTATCCAAACGCACCGGGTCCCAGGCTGCCCTCCACACCATCCTCGGCAGAATATCCGACCATACAATAGTCAAAGAAGGGAATAAGCTTTGTAATCTACCAATGTCCCGTTTCATGAGTCTCAACAACTCCCTTTGTGGCAAAAAACCAAGATCATTTCCCCCAGCATGGATTACCAGCACCTTGGGCGGCTGAAAAGTCCTGCAATAATCCAATACCAAAGGCAATAATCCGTCCCATCGGAGCCCCCTCACACCAAACCATTTTACTTCACAACGCGACTTGGCCAAACCCAACTGCAAACCATCCACCTTCGCCGCAGCCGCCCTCCGGGCCCAATAAATGAAGGAGTGGCCGACCAACCACAAACGCTCCACACCTAAAAACACAGAAAAACAGTAAAACACAAGCAAATTCCCACCTCAAATGCCCAATTCAGGGCGCACATACAACCGATAACGTCCTGAACCCCATCTTCCGATCCCTTTAACTTCCGCTTCGGACAGTCCCCTCATGGAAGCTTCCGTCGCGGCCCCAATCCGAAAAGAGTGGGTGCCGAAATCAGCCGGATTAACACCTAACCGGCCCAACGCTTTTTTAAGCACCGCCTTGAACTGAAAATGCGACAGTGGCCTACCATCTAAATGAACCAACAACGAACCACTGACTCCCGGACGGACCTTCAAGTACTCCTGCACACAACGACAAGGGCAAACCACTGAACCACTGGGAAAAAGAACAACTGTCCTACCCTTCCCCATCTGGTCCGTCTTACTTCTACTCAAAAATATCTCCACCTTAGCATCATACAAAATTACATCCGAAACACTTAAACCACCCATCAGCTTAAGATTTCTGCTAACCAATTCCGAGACCCGAAAAGCCCCAAAAAAAGCCAAAACATACACCACCCTGAACAAACAAGTTTCAAAAACCGACTGACACACCACTTCCAGGACCTCATACAGTTGCTGTAGCAACGAAAAAGTGATCGGCCTCCTCCCATCAGGGGACGAGCCCACCGACCCCTTTTTTAAGCCCTTCAATGCCTGCCGCACACAAAAGACCTTCGTAGCATCATGCAGACCAAGCAGTTTAAAACGAAAAGACAAGGCAGCCAGACGCCTATCCATCGCCGAAGGCGATAACCTCTGGCATCCCCATTCCCACATCCAGTCCAACAGTGGACCCGTAACATCAGAAACCACCTCAGCAATACCCCTAACCCCCAGCCAGGACTCCCAATCCCACCACACTCTGGAGTAAGAAGCCCAAGTACCTGGAGCAACCGAGGCCCTCACCAATCCAGCCAATCTTCCCCACCGAGTCTCCACAGAAACACTGGACACTGGCATCCCGTCGCGTCTGCAAGAGGAGCCAATTCCCGGAACCGCCGCCACTGAAAGCGAGAGAGGGAATCAGCTATAGGATTATCAATGCCCGGTATATGTTTAGCCTTAATGCACACGTTCATCCTCAAACACTTCAGAACCAACAGGCGCAACAAACGCAACACCGGCAATGATGAAGATGTCAAGGTATTTAACGCATACACAACCCCCATATTGTCAGTCGAGAACACCACCGACCGATTACTCAACTCAACCTCCCAGACATAGAGCGCCACTACAATTGGGAAGAGCTCCAAGAAAACCAAGTTTTTAACTAAGCCACGAGCCACCCTTTCCTCTGGCCACCCGGCCGCGCACCAATGGCCCACAAAATAGGCCCCGAAACCACAACTACCTGCTGAATCCGTCACCAGACCCAACTCCTCATTTGACACCCTAGGCGATTGAATCAACGCAGAGCCATTGAAACCCACCAAGAAACACCGCCACACTCTCAAATCATCTTTTAGCTCCTTCAACAAACGCACAAAATGATGCGGCTTGGTTACCCCTGCCGTGGCTAAGGACAACCACCTGCAAAAAACCCTCCCAATGGGGATGATCCTGCACGCGAAGTTGAACTTACCGATCAACGACTGAAGGTCACGCAACGTGATCTTCTTTGCCAACAAACATCGCCCCACAATCTCCAGTAAATCTTTTACTTTTTCACTGGGCAGTCTGCACTCCATATTGATAGAGTCAATCGTAATACCCAAGAAATCCAGGGTCGACACCGGCCCCTCAGATTTATCCTTGGCTATTGGCACACCAAAATCCGACGCCACCTGACAACAAACATCCCGCATCCGCCTACAATCATCCGACCCAGCCGGGCCAACAAACAAGAAATCGTCCAGGTAATGTACCAATGACGACAAACCTGACCGCACAGACACCACCCACTCCAGGAAAGAACTGAACTGCTCAAACAACGAACACGAAATGGAGCAGCCCATTGGCAAACACAAATCAATGTAGAACAAACCTTCCACACAACAGCCCAACAAACGATGCGAGGATGGATGAACCGGCAACAAGCGGAACGCCGCCTCAATGTCAATTTTTGCCAACAAGGCAGAAGACCCAGCCTCTCTAACCAACGCCACCGCCTGGTCAAAAGAGGCGTATTTCACCGATGCCAGTTCCTGCGGGATCCCATCATTCACCGATCCCCCCTTGGGAAAAGAAAGATGGTGAATGAGCCGGAACTTACCCGGTTCCCTCTTGGGAACCACCCCGAGCGGAGAAATCCTCAAGTTCTCAATAGGGGGGCTATGAAACGGACCAGCCATACGCCCCAATGACACCTCCTTTTGCAATTTTTCCCGAACAACCTCCGGCCACAAGCGGGCCGACTTCAAATTTCCCCTGAACACTCGACTACCACCCTGCGATGGAATAATAAAACCAAACTGAATAGGGGTGGGCTCCCCCACAGCCAGAGCACTCGTGCTTGAACTTGCACGCGGCGCCCCACTTACAAGACTTCTCATTGAATGCAAAACAGCACCCTTTTCTACCCGATGCCGGGGACCCTCCGGTAGAGGTGCCACCGGCACCTGACCGAAAGGACTGGGAGGCTCTCAAAGGTGTCATTATTTTTAGCCACAACCCCATGTCCCGGTCATCCCACCTCATATCCGGCTTGACCGACAGCCGCTGATGAAAGTGTTCGTCATACGACCACCAAGCCATACCGCCATACGTTCGCTGCGCGGCCGCGATCTCATCCAGGTAACAGAACAAGGAACTACCCTGGTCCGGAAACCTACCTGCAAAAACACTGGCATAAATCACAAAGGATTGGAACCAGTTAGAAAACGTTTTAGGTAATTTCCTATAACGTTTCTTCCTTTCCTCCTCCTCCTTCTTGGCCACATCCTTTTTTGAATCCTCTGGAATCTCAAAGGACTGTTCCAGAGGAAGGAGAGAAAACAGTTCAATAAATTCCCTCTTACATATTTTTTCCCTGACCTCCGAAGTCAGGTGCATCCCCAAAGGCCCAATGGAGCAGAGGCACGACCGGGACAACGCCGTGTCAGCCACTCTCAACTCCGCACCTTCCGCCAATTTAGTTGCCCCGGGTGTGGAAACCACCGCAGGCCCTAAGCCCTGAACCATCACGGGCGTACTAGCGCCCTGAACCGCCATAGGGGGGGCCCCAATGTGGGCCGAGGGGACCACTAACGCGCCTTCCGCGCCCCTCCCTGACACTACTGAAACCGATGCCTCCGGAGCCGGTACCCACGACCTTTCTACTGCCACCTCACGCGGAGGGGCAGCCCCTCCCAGCTGCGACAACAAATCCCGCAATCCTTCAACAACCCTCACAGCCACATCATCACTCCCCACAACATTACCCCTCACATTCACCATCCCAGCCTCACCTGCAGCATTGTCCCCTGCCGTCACTCCTGAAGAAGTCGAAGCCACAGCCTGGAGCCCGCCCTCGCGCGGCTCCGTACTCCTCTGTACTCCTTCTTGCACTAAGGCAGCCGTCCGTGCAGGCTGGTCCGGCTGCCGTGTAGGTTCCTGGAAAAAGGCAGGGTGTGAGCACACATTGAGTGGAACAATCCCTCTCCCCCCCCCGCCTCCCCTGTGGCTGCATGGCAAATCCAGCCGTATGTGCCCCCCTACCCCGCTTAGGAGCCTCACCCCCCTCACCTCTCGGCCACGCAGCTTCCGCCACTGTCCGTCTTCTAGCTCCTCCCCTAGGAACACCCCTTTGGCCTAACATAACACCCGGCCGTCTGATTCTCCCCCCACCACCCCGAACATTCCCCAAAAGCTGCCTGGCCCTGCCCCTAGGCCCTGCCAACCCCACCCCCCTATCCCTGCTGCTCACCTCATCAACGGGCAATGTATCCTGTTGTCCGCCGTCATCGGGCTCTATACGAATGGAGTCCGTCCAAGAGCCGTGCAGGCCAAAGAAGTCCTCCTCTTGGCCGTCCATGGAATCCGCCGCCGTGGACGGGCCAGGCCGAGGGCCAGGCCGTTGACCAGTAGTGCCTGTCTCTGAAAGATAAAAACTCACACGTGAGCCACCCACATCACCAGTACAATCCACCCCAGAACCACCAGGAACCCGGGTACTAAGGACACCCGCAGGAGTCCCCCCCCCCCAAAATCGGGCCTACCACTAACCCCAGGAGAGGGCGGAACAAACTCATCCTCTGAGGACTCCAGGAACAACACCACTGACCCTGAATCAAGCTCTAACTCCTCAATCTCATCCTCAGACCCATATGCCTGATCAACTAAAGTGGTGGGGAAAACAGGGGAAGGGGGCCTATGCACCTCAGCATGAACTACAACTTCCCTACCACCACAAAAAACTAACCTGACTAGGGGAGGTACAAACCCCACCCTCCCCTGGACACTGAAAAGGGGGAGAAATCCCTCCCAGAACGCCCTCACTAACTTCCCCCCTAGGGACCAACTGTGACCCACTAGGCCCAGCTTTCTCCTCCACCCTCACCAACGAATCACCCCCCTGAACAGGCCTACCCCGGCCGTAATCAACCCCCTTGCCCCCAGTACCGCACTCTGCGGCCGTCACAGCCAGAGGCCTCCGCTCCGGATCCCTGCTGCCTCCTCCAAGCGGTGACGTCATCACCGCCGCGGGCCCGGTCTGCCTCGCTACCACCACCGACCTCTTCTGGGCTCCGGACCCCCTCCGACCACCACCATCCCGGCCACCAACATCAGGGCTGAGCCTCAACGGAGGCTTGGAAATCCTTCCGGACCGCTTCCTGGGCGCGGACCGCCCCACTGCTGCCGCCGGGATTGGATTGTGGAGAAGGGATCTGACCTGTCCCTCCAACCATGAAGTGCCCCGCTCCTGGGCTGCCTCCTTCAGCTGTCGCAACAGCTCTTCCACACCCGCCATGACGCAGGCTAAGCGGGAGAAAAACAGCCAACAAGATGCTTACCCTATTAAATAAAATTGTTGTTCTGTTTTTTCCCGCTCAGCTTGCCTTTTAAAGGGGCTCCGTGTAGCCCCTCCTGCCTCCCCCCAGCCACCAATCAACCGAGAGGAAGGAGAGAGGGGGCCTCTTCCTCCTCCGGTCAAAGCTCCCTCCGCCCAGTTTCCGGGCTCCAGGAGCGACTTTTTTCCCCTTTCATTATTGTGTTTGACTCCAAAAAAAGTATATTCTCCCAGTTCTGTCAAACTTCTCCCTTTTTCAAATATTGTCCTTTTTTGTGTATATTTTTCAATCAATAACTGAAATCCTCAGATTTATTTTCCTTGACGCTGACAGCCGTTAACAGGTTCCTTACATACAGACCTCTTCATAAGGATGTTTCATCTTATAATTTTCATACACACATAAACATCTCAACAAAAAAAGAGACTCAAAACACATGGAAACACATAAAGGAACTGCGGCCTAAATATGCAGAGAAACGGGCACTGATAGGAACTGCATCCCACACATGCATACAGACAGACTGACACACATGCAAACAGACAGACAGACACAGATGCAGACAAACAGATTGACACACATGCATACAGACAGACTGACACACATGCAAACAGACAGACAGACACAGATGCAGACAAACAGATTGACACGTGCAGACAGACAGACTGACACACATGCCTACAGACAGACTGGCACACATTCATAAAGACAGACTGACACACATGCATAAAGACAGCTTGACACACATGCAGACAGACAGCTTGACACACATGTCTACAGACAGATTGACACACATGCCTACAGAAAGACTGACACACATGACTACAGAAAGACTGACACACATGCCGACAGACTGACACACATGCAGACAGACAGACTGGCACACATGCAGACAGATAGAGTAGCACACATGCGCGACAGACAGACTGGCACACATGCATAAAGACAGACTGGCACACATGCAGACAGACAGACAGGCACACATGCAGACAGACAGACTGATACACATGCAGACAGGCAGACTGACACACATGCATACAGACAGACTGGCACAAATGCAGAGAGACTGACACACATGCAAGCAATCAGACTGGCACACATGCAGACAGAAAGACTGACACACATGCAGACAGACAGACTGACACACATGCCTAAAGACAGACTGACACACATGCATAAAGACAGACTGACACACATGCATAAAGACAGACTGACACACATGCAGACAGACAGACACACATGCCGACAGACTGACACACATGCAGACAGACAGCTTGACACACATGTCTACAGAAAGACTGACACACATGCCGACAGACAGACTGGCACACATGCCGACAGACTGACACACATGCAGACAGACAGACTGGCACACATGCATAAAGACAGACTGACACACATGCAGGCAGACAGACAGACTGATACACATGCAGGCAGACAGACTGACACACATGCAGACAGACTGACACACATGCATACAGACAGAATGGCACACATGCAAAGAGATTGACACACGTGCAGACAGACTGACACACACGTGCAGACAGACAGACTGACACACGTGCAGACAGACTGACACACATGAATACAGACAGACTGACGCACATGCAGACTGACAGCTTGATACACATCCCTACAGAAAGACTGGTACGCATGCAGACAGACTGGCAAGCATGTTGACAGACTGACACACATGCAGACAGACTGACACACATGCAGACAGACAGACTGACACACATGCCGACAGACTGACACACATGCAGACAGACAGCTTGACACACATGCCTACAGACAGACTGACACACATGCCTACAGAAAGACTGACACACATGCCGACAGACAGACTGGCACACATGCCGACAGACTGACACACATGCAGACAGACAGACTGGCACACATGCATAAAGACAGACTGACACACATGCAGGCAGACAGACAGACTGATACACATGCAGACAGACTGACACACATGCATACAGACAGAATGGCACACATGCATACAGACAGAATGGCACACATGCAAAGAGATTGACACACGTGCAGACAGACTGACACACATGTGCAGACAGACAGACTGACACACACGTGCAGACAGACAGACTGACACACGTGCAGACAGACTGACACACATGAATACAGACAGACTGACGCACATGCAGACTGACAGCTTGATACACATCCCTACAGAAAGACTGGTACGCATGCAGACAGACTGGCAAGCATGTTGACAGACTGACACACATGCAGACAGACAGACTGACCCACATGCAGACAGACTGACACACATGCAGACAGACAGACTGGTGCACATGCAGACAAACAGACTGACGCACATGCAGACAGACAGACTGGCGCACATGCAGACAGACAGGCTGGCGCACATGCAGACAGACTGACGCACATGCATGCAGACAGACTGGCACACATGCATGCAGACAGACTGGTGCACATGCATGCAGACAGACTGACACACATGCAGACAGACAGACTGACACACATGCAGACAGACAGACTGGCACACATGCAGACAGAACTCATGATAAGGATGTTTCATAGTATAATTTTCACACACACAGCTGAACAAAAAAGAGACTCAAAAACACACAAACACATAAAGGAACTGCGGCCGATATATGCAGAGAGACAGGCTCTCATAGGAAATGTGATGGAGTTTGCGAGATCTCGGTGTTAGTTTTTTCCCCAGCTTTTTTACTCAAGTGATTGCTATGGGGGAATACATGCATGCGCACGCGGAGAATTAAAGGGACACTAAACCCAATTTTTTTCTTTCATGATTCAGATAGAGCAGCAATTTTAAGCAACTTTCTAATTTACTCATATTATCAATTTTTCTTCATCCTCTTGCTATCTTTATTTGAAAAAGAAGGCATCTAAGCTAAGGAGCCAGCCAATTTTTGTTTCAGACCACTGGACAGCACTTGTTTATTGGTGCTATCAAATCAGCAAGGACAACCAAGGTTATGAACCAAAAATGGGCCAGCTTATAAACTTATATTCTTGCTTTTCAAATAAAGATAGCAAGAGAATGAAGAAAATTTGATAATAGGAGAAAATTAGAAAGTTGCTTAAACTTGCCTGCTCTATCTAAATCACGAAATAAATAATTTGGGTTCAGTGTCCCTTTAAGTTAGTTTTTTTTTTGCGCTAATGCTAATTAATGCTAGCACAAAATACGGGGGTTTTTTTAACTTGTAATACGACTCCAACCCGACTAGTGCAAAAAACTTAACACAAACTGAGTTTTCACGATTGTGGGGGGGGGAAATACTGCACCACTTGTAATCTGGCCCGTAGTACACAGCATTGGTCTATTTTTACCAAGCAGACCCTTTAGCTTCTGTTGAAAGACCCCTATATTATCCTGGGAAGACCCATATGCAACCCCTCACAAGAACTTTGGGTAGTTTTGAACACCACAAATCCAAATCTTTATTGTTTTGTGGAGAGAATTTATATCACTCATTTGAGAAGCTCTGAATACTTTGGTCAACATAGAAACCTAGATTTTGACAGCAGATAAGATCCATTGACCAATCAAGTCTGCCCGTATTTCCTATACACTGTAAGTAATTAGTTTGTATAACTACCCTATACATTCTTTAAGTGCCCTACAGTGTTTTTCTTTACCACCTCTAATGAAAGATTATTCCATGAATCAACCACCCTTTTCTACTTGCTACTACACTTCATCTTAAGATCAAGACCTCTTGATCTGGTGTTTCTCTTTTTGTGAGAAATATTTACAGTCTCAACTTTATTAAATAGACATGAAACCTGACAATTTTCTTTCATGATTAAGATAGAAAAGACCATTTTTTAAAAATGTTTCCAATTTGCTTCTATTATCATATGTGCTTTGTTCTTTTGTTATTCTTTGTTGAATATATATATATAGATAGGTAGTGTGCACTTGTCTGAAGTACGTCTGATATATATATATATACAGGTATACCCCGCTCATACAGCGGGTTAGGGACCGGAGCCCCGCTGTAAAGTGAAAACCGCCTTAAAGTGAAACAAGGCAGTTTTAGCTTTCTTTTCACTTGCCAGTGTGTTTAAAAACTTGAAAACATGTTTGAACTAACATATATTATGGGTGCAATAGTGCTAAGTTTAGTTTAACACTAGCACAGCACAGTATTCAATTAGTATTCAATAAATACTGTACCTGTAAAATAGTGACAATGACTATAGTAAAATTTGCCAGACTATAGCACTGAGACACAAATTGCACTGTAATGCTCTAAACAGAGTGAACTTAGCATAACAAAATGGTGCCAGTCACTTTTCTTGCAATCTCACGAAGATTACAGCACTGTTTCAAAATCTTTGGAGGTTGAACTTCAGCTCCACAAAGCGCTGTATTAGCGAAGCGCTGTAAAGTGAAGCGCTGTAAAGTGGGGTATACCTGTATGTGTGTATACATATGTATGTATGTGTTTATTTGTGAATATATGTCTGTAAATACATATAAACATATAAATACATATCATAGACATATATTTGCATTGGAGCCTTTTACAGTCAAGTAGATAAAAACATGGAAAAACATTTATGCAATATTCACATTACAATGTATTGCACATAGCAGAATATGCTAAGTATTTATAAATAGATATTCCTATATATATCTATACCTATATATAATCGTGTGTGTATGTATATATATATATATATATATATATATATATATATATATATATATATATATATATATATATAGGTATATATATATAAATTGTACCAAAATACCATCAGATATATTTAGAAATATTTATTTCTGAATAAATAGAACAAATTCTTCTATTGGAAGAACATTGGAATGTGAAATATTCATATTTTTATGTTGGGTTAGCGCACTTTACGTCTATGAGGGAGTACTTGAACACGCACACGATATAAGTTTGGCTTTTTGATTCTTTTGATTCAGAGCAGACATTTACTACTTTTATTGGTATCTTAATATCCTTTTTTGAACAAGCAGCAATGATCTACTGGGCGCTAACTGAACAGGCATATATGTAAAGCCACCAATCAGCAGCTAGCTCCCACTAGTGCATTACTGCTCCTAAGCATACCTAGATATGATGTTCATTAAAGAGAACAAAGCAAATCTGATAATAGAAGTAAAATTGAAAGTTGTTTAAAATGGCCTGATCTATCTCCTTACACAAATAAAAATAAACTTACACCCCTTTGAGATTGATGGTTAGATTTAGCTAATGGCTTCAGGGTAACACCATTTATATTGCTTTATAGGGTGTTAGATGGACTGGAAGACCTTCCCACTAAATTAAAAAACTACATACCTTCCCGTCCTGATACATAGGGAACATTTTCAGTTCCTGAGGTTAGGTTTTCTGGACCAGCACTTCCAGTTCATAACTCTTAAGTTTGGCCTAGCTACTGCTCCAAGGATATTTTCGAAGGTTCTGGGGGCTCTTCTTGCCATTGCCAGAACACAAGGTATTGCAGTAGCGCCTTACCTGGACGACTTACCTGGATCTTGGTACAGGCACCATCTTTTTGTCTAGCAGAAGAACATTCAGAGTCCCTTCTCAGTCTTCTTCGATCACATGGATGGAAGATGAACTTGGAAAAGAGTTCTCTTACTCCAAGTAGAAGGGTGAATGTCCTGGGAACAATAATATACTCCATATCCATGAGAATATTCCTCACAGATCAGAGATGTTGCAAGCTAACTTCTGCATGTTTTGCCCTCCAGGCCTCCTCGAGACCATCAGTGGCTCAGTGTATGGAGGTGATCGGACTCATGGTGTCCTGTATGGACATCATTCCTTTTGCCAGATTCCATCTCAGACCCTTACATCTATGCATGCTGAGACAATGGAACGGCGACCATTCAGATCTGTCTCAACAGATCATGCTGGACAACCTGTGGAGAGACTCGCTCTCTTGGTGGCTCTGTCCAGATCATCTGTCCCAAGGCACGTGCTTCTTGAGACTGTCATGGGAGATTGTGGCTACGAAAGCAAGCCTTTCCAGCTGGAGAGCCGTTTGGGGTGCCAAGAAGGCACAAGGTCTGTGGACTCAGGAGGAGTCCTCCCTTCTGATCAATATTTTGGAACTCTGGGCAATCTTCAATGCCTTGAAGGCTTGGCCCCTTCTGGGTTCGTCCCAGTTTATCAGATTCCAATAAGAGAATATAACCTTGGTTGCCTACATCAATCATCAGGGGGGAACGAGAAGTTCCTTGGCGATGAGAGAAGTATTTTAGATACTAGAGTGGGCAGAGACTCACAGATGTACGCTGTCAGCTATCCACATTCTGGGTGTTGGCAATTGGGAAGCGGACTTCCTCAGCAGGCAATCCTTTCACCCAGGGGAATGGTCTCTCCACCCTGTGGTGTTTGCAGAGATATGCAGCGAGTGGGGGGACGGCAGAGATAGATCTCATGGCATCCCGCCTCAATGCCAAGCTACCCAGGTACGGGTCGAGGTCGAGGGATCCTCAGGCGGAATTGATAGATGCCCTATCAGTACCATGGAGGTTCAGACTCATATATCTCTTTCCTCCATTACTGCTTCTCCCTCGTGTGGTGGCTCACATCAAGCTGGAGCGAGCATCAATGATTCTGATTGCTCCATTGTGGCTACGAAGGACGTGGTTTGCGGATCTGGTGGGGATGTCCTCATCTCCTCAGTGGAGGTTACCTTATCGCAGAGATCTGCTGATACAGGGTTCCTTCATTCATCAAAATTTAGATTCTCTGAGGCTGACTGCGTGGAGATTGAACGCTTAGTATTAGCCAAGAGAGGGTTCTCTGAGAGTGTTATCGACACTCTGGTTCAAACTCATAAGCCAATTACTCGTCCTATCTGCCATAAAGTGTGGAGGAATTGTACTGGTGTGAAGAGCTTGGCTTTTCCTGGCAAAAGGTTCAGGTTGCCAGAATTGTATCTTTTCTCCAGGATGGACTGGAGAAGGGTTTATCTGCTAGTTCCCTGAAGGGACAGATATCGGCCCTGTCAGTGTTACTGCACAAGAGATTGGCTGAGCTTCCAGATGTGCAGTACTTTGTTAAGGCTCTGGCTAGGATCAGACCTGTGTTTAGATCTGGGGCTCCGCCTTGGAGCCTAAATCTTGTTCTTAGTGTTTTGCAGCAGGCTCTGTTTGAGCCTATGCATACTGTTGACATTAAATTGTTATCTTGGAAGGTTCTTTTTTTGTTGGCTATTGCCTCTGTGCGCAGAGTTTCTGAGATTTCTGCTTTACAATGTGACTCCCCTTATCTTGTTTTCCATGCTGATAAGGTGGTTTTATGCACTAAATTAGGGTTCCTCCCTAAGGTGGTGTCGGACCGTAACATTAATCAAGAAATTGTTGTTCCTTCCTTGTGTCCTAATCCTTCTTCAGCGAAGGAACGTCTGCTTCACAATCTAGATGTGGTTCGTGCCTTGAAGTTCTATCTTCAGGCTACTAAGGAATTCAGACAATCTTCCTCTTTGTTTGTTGTCTATACGGGGAAGCGTAAGGGGCAGAAGACTACTATGACTTCCCTATCTTTCTGGTTGAGGAGTGCCATCGGCTTAGCTTATGAGACAGTGGGGCGACAGCCTCCTGAGAGGATAACGGCTCATTCCACTAGAGCAATGGCTATCTCCCGGGCTTTTAAGAACGAAGCCTCTATGGATCAGATTTGTAAGGTGGCTACCTGGTCCTCCTTACACACTTTTTCTAAATTTTACAAGTTTGATGTGTTTGCTTCGCCTGAAGCAGTTTTCAGGAGAAAGGTTATGCAGGCTGTGGTGCCTTCAGAATAGGGTCCGCCTCTTTTTTGTTCCCTCCCGTTATTCCTTCAGTGTCCTCTGAAGCTTGGGTATAGTTTTCCCAACAGTAAGGAATAAAGTTGTGGATTCTCCCTGCCTTATGGAAGGAAAACATAATTTATGCTTACCAAATAAATTCCTTTCCTTCCTGGCAGGGAGAGTCCACAACCCCGGTCGTAATTTAATTTTTTGATGGGCGGCTCCCTTTTTATATTATTTATTCTGGCACCTTAATACCCTGATGTTTATCCTACTTTTCCTTGTTCCCTCGACAGAATGACTGGGGGATAAGGGAAGTGGGAGGGATATGTAAGCCTTTATAAGATAAAACAGAATGGAGGGGCGCCTCATGTGTGGTATCATCTATTAATTAACAAGTCACAGAACTATTGCCAAATGGGTACTCACAAATTTGGAGAGCACACTTATGTGCTGGTAGGGGCGGGCTGCAGAATTATATAGTTTTATCTTATATAGTACCACCTGGACCATCCAGTGAGGAGGAGGCAGCCGCTACAGCAATCGTTATCCTTTGAAGAACGTATAAAGGACTGTCTAATTTTTCACAATTGCAAGTGTATTTTCACTACAGTATCTAAGAATTTACTGTTTTCTGCCTTTATTGTGTATATACTCATCTATGATAGCTTAACATTGCCCCATCATATATACTTTTGTTCTAGATTATTGATTATACTGCATCTTGAGCGCCCCCTTCAGCGATTAGGTTTTTTCAGTATATGTAAGCCTTTGGCTGGGGTGCCTTTGCCTCCTCCTGGTCGCCAGGTGTTGTATTTCCCAACAGTAAGGAATAAAGTCGTGGACTCTCCCTGCCAGGAAGGAAAGGAATTTATCTAGTAAGCATAAATTATGTTTTTCAATGCCTTTCTCATCTGTATCACTTTCTCTCATTTTCTTCACCCTAATGCTACCACCCCCACTCTTTCTTTGTTTTAGTGCATTCCTTCCCCACTGCTGTCACTCCCCCCCCCCCCCACCTTTATTTTCACTCCCACGGCTGCTTAGGTGCTATAGCTGACGCAGCATAGACTCACATCCTGTAGGCTCCCTCTTCATACTTGTCGCTACCTGCCCAGGGCACACCTAGCTGCCAGGGAGACACTGAGAGAACTCAAAAGTAATTACATTTTCAGTATTCAGTGTGTTTAATGGCAGTAATGAATAATGGTGTCTAACACCAAACAAAATTCAAGTTCTTTGGCCTGATATCTCAATAACATTCTACATATGTGTTAGAGCTAAAGATCTGCACATTACATGAGAACATAGATCTATGTGTTAAATGTTTTCTGGGCTTGCACGATTCTCTAAGAAATCTCACCAGTACAATGAAGCCCCTGCTGCAATTCTCTTAAAGGGACAGTCAACACCAGAATTTATGTTAGATAATAATAGATAATCCCTTTATTACCCATTCCCCAGTTTTGCATAAGCAACACAGTTATAATAATACACATTTTACCTCTGTAATTACCTTGTATCTAAGATTCTGCAGACTGCCCCCTTATTTCAGTTCTTTTGACAAACTTGCATTTTAGCCAATTAGTGCTCACTCCTAGGTCACTTTACGTGCATGAGCTCAATGTTATCTAGATGAAACACATGAACTAACGCCCTCTAGTGGTCAAAATGCATTCAGATTAGAGGCAGTCTTCAAGGTCTAAGAAATTAGCATATTAACCTCCTAGTTTTAGCTTTCAACTAAGAATACCACGGGTACAAAGCAAAGTTTGTGATAAAAGTAAATTGGGAAGTTGTTTAAAATTACATTCCCTATTTAAATCATGAAAGTTTTTTTGGACTTGACTGTCCCTTTAAGGCAGTTTTTAACCTTGAGAACAGTGTGCCTCAGAAAGGGGTGTTCCCTGCATTTAGGGCAAGGTTACGAGTGGAGCTATATTTATCGCTCCCGCTCACGTGCTAACTCCGCTAGAAGTAAGCTTTTTGCGTGCATCTGGTAGTGTAAGTATTACAAGTTGAAAGTAAAATGTTTATGCATGAATGCTAACCCAATGTGCGCAAAAAGCAGAACTATGAATATTGCATAAAGTGCTGCTATAAGCCCCGTTTTGTTAGCGTGCAACTGTTAGCGCGCATCACGCTATTTGTAATTTAACCCAAAATAGGACATTAAAGTAGAAATGTAACCTTCATGGTTCAGATAGAGCATGCAATTTACTTCTATTTTTTTAATTTGCTTTATTCTTATTGGTATTCTTTGTTGAAAAGCACACATAGGTAGGCTCAGGAGCTGATTGGTAGCTGCACATATATGCCTTTTTGTCATTGGATCAACTGGCGTGTTTATTTGCTTCCAGTAGTGCATTGCTGCTCCTTTAACAAAGGATAGTAAGAGAATAAGTCAAATTTGATAATGAAAGTAAATTTGAAAGTTTTTTTTACAAAGTGTTCTATCTGAATCATAAAAGAAAAAAATTGGGTTTCATATCCCTTTAATTCCCCCGCAGAATAACACAGGGATTGGTGATGAATCTACCTCACTAACATATCTATGTGTACCCTGCAGCCCACACCATACACCTTGGAGATACCTAGGGGTCTGCATGCAGGAATGAATATTTACCTTCAGGGGACCATTCCTACTCACCATGAGAGGTGAGTAAAATCATTGGCTAATGATATCTGTGTTCTTTTTCCATTATATCCTTTATTAATGACCTGAGGTGAGTTTTTTGTATCTAAATTCAATAAAACTGGTTCACAAAACTAATATTTTTCTGAAAAAAATTGCTGCAACATTGCCTGCTGGAAAAGGATAAGGATTTGTACCCACAATTCCTCGAGACGTGAGTGCCAAGATTAGTTTCTTTGAAATAAATGGGGCTGTCTCTATTGTCTATCAAATGTTGAAGGGACACTGTACTATAAAAAAAATGTTTCCCCTTAATGTGTTCCAAATATATATACTGCAGAGTATTAAATGTATGAGAAAATATTTTTTGTGTGTTTATTTTTGTATTTGAAATAGCTTGTTTTGTTCATTAAAACCATCACCTGTTGTTCTCAAAAACATGCCATACAAATAAACTGAGCCAGCAGGTAATGTATATCTGCTAATGTTATTTAAGTCTAAGCATAGTTAGGTATTGGAATACTAATCATAACTGGGCACAACCAGCTATTTCAGATACAAAAATCTCTCCACGTCTGGGAGATTAATTAGTGCTATTGTCTCCTGTTTACACAGCTTTTCTAAAGAGAATATGTTTGTTACTCATATTTTCTGTGTAGGTGGTGGTTTCTGCAGGCAAAACAGCTATTTCAGATAAGAAAATAAAGCTAAATGATATGGTTGCTATCAATTAAATACACCCCAGCAGGTAAAATGGACCATAAGAAACACATTCAATGGGAAACAATTTTAGGGTACAATTTACTTTTTAATTACTAAACAAAGTAATACAAATAAATAAATAAAATATCAACAGCCTGTTTAAAAGATGTGCAAAATAGAAAACTTTTTTTTTAAAAAAGTCAATCATGTAAGTTGTATAGAGATATGAAACCCAAAAAACATAATTTATGTAAGAACTTACCTGATAAATTCATTTCTTTCATATTAGCAAGAGTCCATGAGCTAGTGACGTATGGGATATACATTCCTACCAGGAGGGGCAAAGTTTCCCAAACCTCAAAATGCCTATAAATACACCCCTCACCACACCCACAATTCAGTTTAACGAATAGCCAAGAAGTGGGGTGATAAAAAAGTGCGAAAGCATATAAAATAAGGAATTGGAATAATTGTGCTTTATACAAAATCATAACCACCACAAAAAAAGGGCGGGCCTCATGGACTCTTGCTAATATGAAAGAAATGAATTTATCAGGTAAGTTCTTACATAAATTATGTTTTCTTTCATGTAATTAGCAAGAGTCCATGAGCTAGTGACGTATGGGATAATGACTACCCAAGAAGTGGATCTTTCCACACAAGAGTCACTAGAGAGGGAGGGATAAAATAAAGACAGCCAATTCCTGCTGAAAATAATCCACACCCAAAATAAAGTTTAACGAAAAACATAAGCAGAAGATTCAAACTGAAACCGCTGCCTGAAGTACTTTTCTACCAAAAACTGCTTCAGAAGAAGAAAATACATCAAAATGGTAGAATTTAGTAAAAGTATGCAAAGAGGACCAAGTCGCTGCTTTGCAGATCTGGTCAACCGAAGCTTCATTCCTAAACGCCCAGGAAGTAGAAACTGACCTAGTAGAATGAGCTGTAATCCTCTGAGGCGGAGTTTTACCCGACTCAACATAGGCAAGATGAATTAAGGATTTCAACCAAGATGCCAAAGAAATGGCAGAAGCTTTCTGGCCTTTTCTAGAACCAGAAAAGATAACAAATAGACTAGAAGTCTTACGAAAAGATTTCGTAGCTTCAACATAATATTTCAAAGCTCTAACAACATCCAAAGAATGCAACGATTTCTCCTTAGAATTCTTAGGATTAGGACATAATGAAGGAACCACAATTTCTCTACTAATGTTGTTGGAATTCACAACTTTAGGTAAAAATTCAAAAGAAGTTCGCAACACCGCCTTATCCTGATGAAAAATCAGAAAAGGAGACTCACAAGAAAGAGCAGATAATTCAGAAACTCTTCTGGCAGAAGAGATGGCCAAAAGGAACAAAACTTTCCAAGAAAGTAATTTAATGTCCAATGAATGCATAGGTTCAAACGGAGGAGCTTGAAGAGCTCCCAGAACCAAATTCAAACTCCAAGGAGGAGAAATTGACTTAATGACAGGTTTTATACGAACCAAAGCTTGTACAAAACAATGAATATCAGGAAGAATAGCAATCTTTCTGTGAAAAAGAACAGAAAGAGCAGAGATTTGTCCTTTCAAAGAACTTGCGGACAAACCCTTATCTAAACCATCCTGAAGGAACTGTAAAATTCTCGGTATTCTAAAAGAATGCCAGGAAAAATGATGAGAAAGACACCAAGAAATATAAGTCTTCCAGACTCTATAATATATCTCTCGAGATACAGATTTACGAGCCTGTAACATAGTATTAATCACAGAGTCAGAGAAACCTCTTTGACCAAGAATCAAGCGTTCAATCTCCATACCTTTAAATTTAAGGATTTCAGATCCTGATGGAAAAAAGGACCTTGTGACAGAAGGTCTGGTCTTAACGGAAGAGTCCACGGTTGGCAAGAGGCCATCCGGACAAGATCCGCATACCAAAACCTGTGAGGCCATGCCGGAGCTACCAGCAGAACAAACGAGCATTCCTTCAGAATCTTGGAGATTACTCTTGGAAGAAGAACTAGAGGCGGAAAGATATAGGCAGGATGATACTTCCAAGGAAGTGATAATGCATCCACTGCCTCCGCCTGAGGATCCCGGGATCTGGACAGATACCTGGGAAGTTTCTTGTTTAGATGGGACGCCATCAGATCTATTTCTGGAAGTTCCCACATTTGAACAATCTGAAGAAATACCTCTGGGTGAAGAGACCATTCGCCCGGATGCAACGTTTGGCGACTGAGATAATCCGCTTCCCAATTGTCTACACCTGGGATATGAACCGCAGAGATTAGACAGGAGCTGGATTCCGCCCAAACCAAAATTCGAGATACTTCTTTCATAGCCAGAGGACTGTGAGTCCCTCCTTGATGATTGATGTATGCCACAGTTGTGACATTGTCTGTCTGAAAACAAATGAACGATTCTCTCTTCAGAAGAGGCCAAAACTGAAGAGCTCTGAAAATTGCACGGAGTTCCAAAATATTGATCGGTAATCTCACCTCCTGAGATTCCCAAACTCCTTGTGCCGTCAGAGATCCCCACACAGCTCCCCAACCTGTGAGACTTGCATCTGTTGAAATTACAGTCCAGGTCGGAAGCACAAAAGAAGCCCCCTGAATTAAACGATGGTGATCTGTCCACCATGTTAGAGAGTGTCGAACAATCGGTTTTAAAGATATTAATTGAGATATCTTCGTGTAATCCTTGCACCATTGCTTCAGCATACAGAGCTGAAGAGGTCGCATGTGAAAACGAGCAAAGGGGATCGCGTCCGATGCAGCAGTCATAAGACCTAGAATTTCCATGCATAAGGCTACCGAAGGGAATGATTGTGACTGAAGGTTTCGACAAGCTGTAATCAACTTTAGACGTCTCTTGTCTGTTAAAGACAGAGTCATAGACACTGAATCCATCTGGAAACCCAGAAAGGTTACCCTTGTCTGAGGAATCAAAGAACTTTTTGGTAAATTGATCCTCCAACCATGATCTTGAAGAAACAACACAAGTCGATTCGTATGAGATTCTGCTAAATGAAAAGACTGAGCAAGTACCAAGATATCGTCCAAATAAGGAAATACCACAATACCCTGTTCTCTGATTACAGACAGCAGGGCACCGAGAACCTTTGTAAAAATTCTTGGAGCTGTAGCTAGGCCAAACGGCAGAGCCACAAACTGGTAATGCTTGTCCAGAAACGAGAATCTCAGGAACTGATAATGATCTGGATGAATCGGAATATGCAGATATGCATCCTGTAAATCTATTGTGGACATATAATTCCCTTGCTGAACAAAAGGTAAGATAGTCCTTACAGTTACCATCTTGAATGTTGGTATCCTTACATAACGATTCAATATTTTTAGATCCAGAACTGGTCTGAAAGAATTCTCCTTCTTTGGTACAATGAAGAGATTTGAATAAAACCCCATCCCCTGTTCCGGAACTGGAACTGGCATAATTACTCCAGTCAACTCTAGATCTGAAACACATTTCAGAAATGCTTGAGCTTTTACTGGATTTACTGGGACACGGGAAAGAAAAAATCTCTTTGCAGGAGGTCTCAACTTGAAACCAATTCTGTACCCTTCTGAAACAATGCTCTGAATCCAAAGATTGTGAACAGAATTGATCCAAATTTCCTTGAAAAAACGTAACCTGCCCCCTACCAGCTGAGCTGGAATGAGGGCCGCACCTTCATGTGGACTTAGAAGCAGGCTTTGCCTTTCTAGCTGGTTTGGATTTATTCCAAACTGGAGATGGTCTCCAAACTGAAACTGCTCCTGAGGATGAAGGATCAGGCTTTTGTTCTTTGTTGAAACGAAAGGAACGAAAACGATTATTAGCCCTGTTTTTACCTTTAGATTTTTTATCCTGTGGTAAAAAAGTTCCTTTCCCACCAGTAACAGTTGAAATAATGGAATCCAACTGAGAACCAAATAATTTGTTACCCTGGAAAGAAATGGAAAGTAAAGTTGATTTAGAAGCCATATCAGCATTCCAAGTTTTAAGCCATAAAGCTCTTCTAGCTAAAATAGCTAGAGACATAAACCTGACATCAACTCTGATAATATCAAAAATGGCATCACAGATAAAATTATTAGCATGTTGAAGAAGAATAATAATATCATGAGAATCACGATGTGTTACTTGTTGCGCCAAAGTTTCCAACCAAAAAGTTGAAGCCGCAGCAACATCAGCCAAAGATATAGCAGGTCTAAGAAGATTACCTGAACACAGATAAGCTTTTCTTAGAAAGGACTCAATTTTCCTATCTAGAGGATCCTTAAACGAAGTACCATCTGACGTAGGAATAGTAGTACGTTTAGCAAGGGTAGAAATAGCCCCATCAACTTTAGGGATCTTGTCCCAAAATTCTAATCTGTCAGACGGCACAGGATATAATTGCTTAAAACGTTTAGAAGGAGTAAATGAATTACCCAAATTATCCCATTCTTTGGAAATTACTGCAGAAATAGCATCAGGAACAGGAAAAACTTCTGGAATAACTACAGGAGATTTAAAAACCTTATTTAAACGTTTAGATTTAGTATCAAGAGGACCAGAATCCTCTATTTCTAAAGCAATTAGGACTTCTTTAAGTAAAGAACGAATAAATTCCATTTTAAATAAATATGAAGATTTATCAGCATCAACCTCTGAGACAGAATCCTCTGAACCAGAGGAATCATCAGAATCAGAATGATGATGTTCAGTTAAAAATTCATCTGTAGGGAGAGAAGTTTTAAAAGATTTTTTACGTTTACTAGAAGGAGAAATAACAGACATAGCCTTCTTTATGGATTCTGAAACAAAATCTCTTATATTATCAGGAACATTCTGCACCTTAGATGTTGAAGGAACTGCAACAGGCAATGGTACTTTACTAAAGGAAATATTATCTGCTTTAACAAGTTTGTCATGCCAATCAATACAAACAACAGCTGGAGGAATAGCTACCAAAAGTTTACAGCAGATACACTTAGCTTTGGTAGATTCAGCACTTGACAGCGATTTTCCTGTAGTATCTTCTGACTCAGATGCAACGTGAGACATCTTGCAATATGTAAGAGAAAAAACAACATATATATAAAGCAAAATTGATCAAATTCCTTAAATGACAGTTTCAGGAATGGGAAAAAAATGCCAAAGAACAAGCTTCTAGCAACCAGAAGCAATAAAAAAATGAGACTTAAATAATGTGGAGACAAAAGTGACGCCCATATTTTTTCGCGCCAAATAAGACGCCCACATTATTTGGCGCCTAAATGCTTTTTGGCGCCAAAAATGACGCCACATCCGGAACGCCGACATTTTTGGCGCAAAATAACGTCAAAAAATGACGCAACTTCCGGCGACACGTATGACGCCGGAAACGGAAATAGAATTTTTGCGCCAAAAAAGTCCGCGCCAAGAATGACGCAATAAAATGAAGCATTTTCAGCCCCCGCGAGCCTAACAGCCCACAGGGAAAAAAGTCAAATTTTAAGGTAAGAAAAATGTTAAAATGCATTATCCCAAATATGAAACTGACTGTCTGAAAATAAGGAAAGTTGAACATTCTGAGTCAAGGCAAATAAATGTTTGAATACATATATTTAGAACTTTATAAACAAAGTGCCCAACCATAGCTAGGAGTGTCACAGAAAATAAGACTTACTTACCCCAGGACACTCATCTACATATAGTAGATAGCCAAACCAGTACTGAAACGAGAATCAGCAGAGGTAATGGTATATATAAGAGTATATCGTCGATCTGAAAAGGGAGGTAAGAGATGTATCTCTACGACCGATAACAGAGAACCTATGAAATAGACCCCTTAGAAGGAGATCACTGCATTCAAATAGGCAATACTCTCCTCACATCCCTCTGACATTCACTGCACGCTGAGAGGAAAACCGGGCTCCAACTTGCTGCGGAGCGCATATCAACGTAGAATCTAGCACAAACTTACTTCACCACCTCCATCGGAGGCAAAGTTTGTAAAACTGAATTGTGGGTGTGGTGAGGGGTGTATTTATAGGCATTTTGAGGTTTGGGAAACTTTGCCCCTCCTGGTAGGAATGTATATCCCATACGTCACTAGCTCATGGACTCTTGCTAATTACATGAAAGAAATGTTCTTTTGTGAACATTTTCCAATTTACTTCTAATATCAAATATGTTTTGTTCTCATGTTATTCTTTGTTGAAGAGATACCTATGTAGGTGTCTGCAGCACTACATGACAGGAAATAGTGCTGCCCTCTAGTGCTCTATTAAATGGTTAACATTCTTGTAAAACCGCTGCCATATAGTGCTGTTTAACAATAGATACAAAGAGAACGAAGAACATTTCATAATAGAAGTAAATTAGAAATGTGTATAAAATTGTATGCTCTGTCTGAACCATGAAATAAATAATTGGGTTTCCTGTACATATAAAAGGGACGTTAAACAGTAAATACGTTATGTTTATATATTATCTGTTTTCTATTTATCTCTGTGCAAACAAGGCTGTATGGAAACCGTTTTGTTGTTTGCACAGTCTCTTTTATTGCCTGTTTTATATATGTTCCTAATTATCCTCAGCAGGAAGGATAGATAAGTGGAAACTTAAGTGCTTTATAGAAACTCAGTAGAATGTACAAAACAAACAAAACAAAATAAATAATGAGATTATATCGCAAAGTATTTAACGACACATAATTAAACTTTGTGGGACAGATTACGAATGTCGCTTCAACAGTTACACACGAGCGAAAATGGGGTTATTGCGGCAGTTTGTGCGCATCGTGCTTTTTTAAATTAAAAAACATGGAAAATGGTTTGGTATCACGGTCTGAAGAGGGTTAATTTTATCTTCTTTTTTTTTCTCTGGAATTTTGTTATTCATCAATAACGTTAAGGAGAGTCAATGACTGATAATGTCTGTGTCACGATTTTCAGTTAGAAGAGTCATTGAAACCTCATGCCTTTCTTGTTGTCTCTTTAGAGGGACTTCATGATTCAGACAGAGCACACAATTTTACACAACTTTCCAATTTTCTTCTATTATCTAACTTGCTTTGTTCTTTTGGAATCCTTTGTTAAAAAACATACCTATTGAGGTTTAGGAGCAGTAATGCACTATGGGAGCTAGCTTCTGATTGGTGGTTGCACATATATGCCTCTTTTTATTGGCTCACCAGTAGTGCATTGTTGTTTCTTCAACAAAGGATACCAAGAGAATGAAGCAAATTTGAATATAGAAGTCAATTGGAAAGTTGCTTAAAATCACATGTTCTATATTAATCATAAAAGAACAAGTTTTGGTTTCATATCCCTTTAATTATAAGATACTCTGTATTTCTGTATCTGTTATTCTCTCATGTCCCCCTCTCTAATTTCTTACATTAACACCCTACCCCGTATAGTTTACTCCCCCTCCTAAGCTCTCTACCTCTTGTTTTTTTCTTTCAGTTTTACATTACGCTTCTCCATGGGTCAACAAGAAGGTTCAGACGTTGCCTTCCACATGAAAGCTTGCTATGATGGCCGTGATAGGGTTGTCTTCAATTCATATGAGGCCGGGGCATGGATGGAAGAAGAGCTAAAGAAAGAGATGCCCTTTCCACCTGGAGAACTGTTTATGCTGAATGTAGAAGTCCATGAGAAGGAATATCAGGTACAGCAGATTCATATTATCCTAGTGTTAAGTTTGTAATTCTATCTGGTATCAAAGAAGCAGTCAGGGCCGGCTCAACCATGAGACCAAGTGGATCCAATGGACCCAGGCAGCACTTGACAAGGCGCAGCACTTCAGTGACTGAGTCTGTCAGACCCAGACCACTCCTGTCCTTTATCCCTGTGGGGGAAGTCCAGCAGCATAACCTCATCATGCACAAAGTTACAGAACCGGTCAGGGGCAACATTCAAGGTGGGACAAGAGCATCTCTTCCCAACTACCTTCTCACTTATTGTGCATGCAGGTAGGCAGGATTAGTAAGTTCAGCAGCCAGGCTTGTTGGTTGATATGCTAATCAGTAATGTTACTACTGTGGGGGGGCATCATTTAATTCTTGGATTTACATAATTTCCAGCCTCCAAAATTTATAAAAAGACCTTTATTCTTTTACTGGGTCCATAGGTACAAATAAAACAACAACAGATGACATGACTAAGGGTCTATTGCAGGCTTGAAATGCTGTTGTTTTGAAAGAAAGAATAAAGGTCTTTTTATATTGGAGGCTGGAAATTATGCAAGTTTTGGATTAATTGGGACTTGGCAAGTCTTTTTCCGTGCCCCATATATCAGTGTGCTGTCTTCCTACCTTGGATATTTATTTCATTCTTGGACTCAGGCAGCACAATATCTTCAGTCGGCCCTGGAAGCAGTTTTAGGGGAACACAAATAACTAATGACTTGTACTCAGCAACCTCATCTCTATCTAAAGAGCTACAAGCTTTAAACTTGGTGTTCATAGGTGTTGGAAAAACAGATCTGACATCTGTTCCTCTCCCTATTTTATACTACAGAATCGTATTTCACGTTGGTCACTGAGATCATTAGTTCTTAGGGTTGCCAGGTGTCCAGTATTTTAGCAGGCTGGCTATTAAAATATAAAAATACTGGACACTTAAATTCTCAGTTTCTTAAAATCTATAGGTGTTTTTTTCTTTCATGATTCAGATAGAGCATGCAATTTTAAATAACTTTCCAATTTACCTCTATTATTTCATTTGCTTTGTTCTCTTGGTATCCTTTGTTGAAAAGAATATCTACATAGGTTTTAGGAGCAGTTATGTTATACTGTGAGCAAGCTGTTTATTGGTGGCTGCATATATATGCCTTTTTTATTTGCTATTATTTTTTATTATGTAGTGAACCCCCTAAATCCTTCCAGCTCCCTTATCTCTCCCAAACAGCTCTCTAACCCTCCCAACTCCCGCTAGTGGCAGCCATCTTTGGTACTGGCAGCTTTCTATTCTAGGTGCTGATTGCAGAGATAAGATTACTCAATCTAGTCTAATTTATAGGCCTCCTTCTGTGGAGTAGCTGGTTTGGGGGGCCTGGTGGTCATGGAGCCTCTAACGGTGGAGTGTTCTTGGCACCCTAGCTGTGGGAGGTAAAGGCCTTGGTGCTCATGGAGAGGGAGAACAGGGGGAGTGATGGCCTGGCTGATTGGAGGGGCAGATTGACCCAGGTACTCATGGGTTGCCTTCCCCCCCCCCTCCCATGTAGGTAGGCCAGACGATCTTAGAAACCCTCTTGTATCATCTCCTTGAGCAGAAGGTAACTCTTCTGCAGATCTGATGGGGCCGCTGACATAGAAACATAGATATTGATGGCAGATAAGAGCCATAGGCCCAGCAAGTCTGCCTAATATTTCCTAAAAGTATAAACTTATCTAGTTTGTAGGATAGCCATGTGCTTTTGTCCCAGGCATTTTTAAAGTTCCCCACAGTGTTTTTTCATTACCACTTATGGTGGAAGTTTATTCCATGAATCAATCACACTTTCTGTAAAGACCTCCAGTAGTAGGGGTAATTGTTAGCGTCTCAATTGCCACCATCCCTTAGTTCTGTCAGTTTATTTAATTAGTTGTTATATTTAATAAAGGTGGCCCGTGGCAGTCTTATTATTCTCCAAACAAAGTGTCTTTGTGAGTTATTTAAAAGGTTCATGGTGGTTTAAGGGTTCAATTCTTCTGCTGGTAATAACCGTTACACCTTTAATCCCTTAAAGACAAACTGAATAAATGGGTATCTTATGGGAGATACAAATTGTCATCTGCGCATGTTTTTCTCCATGTGTGTCAGGTATTGGTGAATGGATCTCCTTTCTACAATTTCACTCACAGACTGCCCCTAGGCCAGGTCACTCAGCTACGAGTGGATGGAGATATAACAGTGTCCAATATTTGCATCTGCTCCAGGGACAGTGTCTAGTAAGTATGTTATATGAATAAAAGCGCGCACACACACACATATATATATATATATATATATATATATATATATAAGATACTAAAGATAGATAGATGATTGATAGATCTTAGTGTGTTTCATTTGCACAAGAGGCTATTCGGTTCCGAAAAGAGACGAATAACGAAAGCAGCCTCTGATTTCTGCATTCGGCAGTGAACGAAATCGCTGAAAGCACACCTCTAATATATATATATATAAATATGTATATATATATATATATATATATATATGTGTGTGTGTGTGTGTGTGTTTCTGTCTATCAATCAAATATCTATCTTTAGTATCTATCTATCATCTATCTACCTACCAATCAATCAATCAATCAAATATCTATCATCCATCTCTATCTATCTTTAGTATCTAATATATATATATATATATATATATATATATATATATATATATATATATATATATATATATATATGTGTGTGTGTGTGTATTTCTGTCATTCTATCTCTATCTATCTATCTATCTATCTTTAGTATCTATCATCTATCTATCTATCTATCTATCTATCATCTATCTATCTATCTATCTATCATATAACTATTTCACCTTCTATCTGTCTGTATGTCTGTCTACCTCTGACTATCTATCATCTATCAATCTTTAGTATCTATCTATCTGTGTATATATATATATATATATATATATATATATATATATATATATATATATATATGTATGTATTTATATATGTCTGTCTATCTCTATCTGTCTATCTATCTATCTATCTATCTATCTATCTATCTGTCTGTCTATATCTATCTATCATCATCTATCTGTCTGTCTGTCTGTCTCTATCTATATATCTATCTATCTGTCTGTCTGTCTATATCTATCTCTCATCATCTATCTGTCTGTCTGTCTCTATCTATCTATCTATCTATCTATCGTCATATATCTATCATCTATCTATCTATCTTTCTGTCATTTTCTGTACTGTATATGTATAAGTCTGCAATGCAACAGTTAAAGTATATATGTACAATCCTATGTATAATTTCTTTTTTCATGTATAGATTGTGTGCCTTTTGAACCTCTGTGCAGAAATCAATAGAGAAGACGAAATACTGAATCACAACAATGGACATCCTGATATCTGTCTGGAAATCAGTAAATCTGTAACATATAGTTATGAGTGTTTGCACGTATCCTGATAAAGATTTGTCTAGATAATAAAACCTGATAATATTAAAAAGATGTCTGTATATGAATCTAGAAATAAACATGTCTTGATAAGGGTATGTCTGAATATAACTTTAAATATAACCCATTCTGGGATAGATTATATGTATTTTAGATGTTTAGAAGAGAGTTTATATTTCAACATATCCGTATACGAGTTTAGATATGAAGAAAATATCTCAATATGAATGTTTGGGCCATGATTTTAGACATAAAGTCGTCTGTATAAAAGTTTTTAAATTAAATAAGACGGAGACTCAGTAGTCAATGCCACTACTTGGCTATTAGTTAAACTAAATTGTGGGTGTGGTGAGGGGTGTACTTATAGGCATTTTGAGGTTTGGGAAACTTGCCCCTCCTGGTAGGATTGTATATCCCATACGTCACTAGCTCATGGACTCTTGCCAATATGAAAGAAATTAATTTATCAGGTAAGTTCTTACGTAATTTTTTTTTTCTAAATTACAATAAAAAATAAACACTAAATTGCAAAAAATAAAAACGAATTACTCCTAATCTAATAACCCTATCAAAATAAAAAAGCCCCCCAAAATAAAAAAAACCTAGCCTACACTAAACTGCCAATGGCCCTTAAAAGGGCCTTTTGCGGGGCATTGCCCCAAAGAAATCAGCTCTTTTACCTGTAAAAAAAAAATACAAAACCCCCCCAACAGTAAAACCCACCACCCACCCAACCAAACCCCCCAAATAAAAACCTATCTAAATAAACCTAAGCTAAACATTGCCCTGAAAAGGGCATTTGGATGGGCATTGCCCTTAAAAGGGCATTTAGCTCTTTTACATTGCCCAAAACCCTAACCTAAAAAAAAAAAACACCCAAAAAAACCCTTAAAAAAACCTAACACTAACCCCCGACGATCCACTTACAGTTATCGAAGTCTGGACATCCATCCTCATCCAGCCGGTGGAGTCCTCATCCAAGCGGCAAGAAGTTTTCATCCAGAAGGCCTCTTCGATCTTCATCCACCCGGCGAAGTCCTCATCCAATCGGAATTAAAGGGGAAAAAATCCTATTGGCTGTTGCAATCAGCCAATAGGATTGAGCTCTCATTCTATTGGCTGTTCCAATCAGCCAATAGGATGAAAGCTCAATCCTATTGGCTGATTGCAACAACCAATAGGATTTTTTCCCCTTTAATTCCTATTGACTGATAGAAATCTTTCAGCTAATAGGAATGTAAGGGACGCCATCTTGGATGACGTCACTTAAAGGGAACCTTAATTTTCCAGCGACGGAAGTAAGAAGAGGATGCTCTGCGCCGGATGTCTTGAAGATGGACCCGCTCCGCGCCGGATGGATGAAGATAGAAGATGCCGTCTGGATGAAGACTTCTTTCCGCTTAGATGAAGACATCGCCGGCTGTAAGAGGATGGATGTCCGGACTTCGATAACTGTAAGTGGATCGTCCGGGGTTGGTGTTTTTTGGGTGGGTTTTTTTTTTAGGTTAGGGTTTTGGGCAATGTAAAAGAGCTAAATGCCCTTTTAAGGGCAATGCCCATCCAAATGCCCTTTTCAGGGCAATGTTTAGCTTAGGTTTATTTGGGGGGTTTGGTTGGGTGAGTGGGGGGTGTTTGTATTTTTTTTTTTACAGGTAAAAGAGCTGATTTCTTTGGGGCAATGCCCCGCAAAAGGCCCTTTTAAGGGCCATTGGCAGTTTAGTGTAGGCTAGGGTTTATTTTAGTATATTTTATTGTGGGGGGCTTGCTGTTTAGTGGTTAATAGGTTTATTATAGTGGCGACGATGTCGGGGAGCGGCGGAATAGGGGTTAATACATTTTAATAGTGGCGGCGATGTCCGGAGCAGCAGATTAGGGGTTAATAACTTTATTATAGTGTTTGTGATGCGGGAGGGCCTTGGTTTAGGGGTTAATAGGTAGTTTAGGGGTGTAAGTGTACTTTTTAACACTTTAGTTATGAGTTTTATGTTACAGCTTTGTAACGTAAAACTCATAACTACTGACTTTAGATGGTGGTACGGATCTTGTGGTTATAGAGTGTACCGCTCACTTTTTGGCCTCCCAAGCAAACTCGTAATACCGGCGCTATGGAACTCTTATTGAAAAAGGTCTTTTTAAAAAATGCGGTACTGACGTTGCGTGACGGCCAAAAATGTGTGCGGTATACCTACAAGACTCGTAATAGCAGCGTTAGGGAAAAAGCAGCATTATGAAGCATAACGATGCTTTCTTTCATATAATTGGCAAGAGTCCATGAGCTAGCGATGTATGGGATATACAATCCTAACAGGAGGGGCAAAGTTTCCCAAACCTCAAAATGCCTATAAATACACCCCTCACCACACCCACAATTCAGTTTTACAAACTTTGCCTCCTATGGAGGTGGTGAAGTAAGTTTGTGCTAGATTTCTACGTTGATATGCGCTTCTCAGCTTTTTTGAAGCCCGGTTCCTCTGCAGTGCAGTGAATGACAGAGGGATGTGAAGGGAGTATTACCTATTGAATACAATGGTCATCCTAATGGGGATCTATTTCATAGGTTCTCTGTTATCGGTCGTAGGGATTCATCTCCTACCTCCCTTTTCAGATTGACGATATACTCTTATATACCATTACCTCTGCTGATTCTCGTTTCAGTACTGGTTTGGCTATCTACTTTATGTAGATGAGTGTCTTTTTGGTAAGTATGTTTCCTTTATTTAAGACACTCTCAGCTATGGTTTGGCACTTTATATTTAAAGTTCTAAATATATGTTTTGTACTTATATTTGCCATGATTCAGGTTTATCAGTATATTTCCTTTTTGCAGACTGTCAGTTTCATATTTGGGAAATGCATATATAAAAAAAAAAATTAAAAAAATTTCTTACCTGAAGTTTTCAATTTGACTCTCTTTTCTAAATTGATGAATTTTTAAATGACCGACAACATTCTGATTTATCTATCTCTGATGAGGATTTATCTGGTTCAGAAGATTCTGCCTCAGATATTGACACTGACATATCTTCATATTTGTTTAAAATGGAGTATATTCGTTCCTTATTAAAGGAGGTGTTGATTGCATTAGATATGGAGGAGACTAGTCCTCTTGATATTAAAACTAATAAACATTTAAATTCGGTTTTTAAACCTCATGTAGTTATTCCTGAGGTTTTTCCAGTTCCTGATGCTATTTCAGATGTGATTTCTAGGGAATGGAATTGATTGGGTACTTCTTTTACTCCTTCTTCAAGGTTTAAGAAACTGTATCCTTTGCGGACTGATAGATTGCAGTTTTGGAAGAAAATCCCCAAAGTTGATGGGGCTATCTCTACTCTTGCTAAGCGTACTATTATTCCTACGGCAGATAGTACTTCTTTTAAAGATCCTTTAGATAGGAAACTTGAATCTTATCTAAGGAAGGCTTATTTATGTTCAGGTCATCTTCTTAGGCCTGCTATTTCTTTAGCTGATGTGGCAGCTGCTTCAACTTTTTAGTTGGAAACCTTAGCGCAACAAGTACCAGATCATAATGTGTATAGCATTGTTAAGTTAATTCAACATGCTAATAATTTTATTTGTGATGCCATTTTTTATATCATTAGAATTGATGTTAGATATATGTCTTTAGCTATTTTAGCTAGAAGAGCTTTATGGCTTAAATCTTGGAATGCTGATATGACTTCTAAATCAACGTTGCTATCTCTCTCTTTCCAAGGTAATAAATTATTTGGTTCTCAGTTGGATTCAATTATTTCAACTGTCACTGGGGGGAAGGGAGCTTTTTTGCCTCAAGATAAAAAATCTAAGGGTAAATTTAAGGCTGCTAACCGTTTTCGTTCCTTTCAACAAAATAAGGAACAAAAACCTGATCCTTCCCCTAAGGGAACAGTTTCCATTTGGAAGACTTCTTCAGTCTGGAATAAATCCAAGCCAATTTAAAAGATCAAAATCAGCCCCCAAGTCCGCATGAAGGTGCGGCCCTCATTCCAGCCCAGCTGGTAGGGGGCAGACTAAGATTTTTCAAGGATGTTTGGATCAATTCAGTCCAAAATCATTGGATTCAGAACATTGTCTCTCAGGGGTACAGAAAAGGTTTCAAAATAAGACCGTCTGTGAGAAGTTTCTTTCTCTCACGCATTCCAGTGAACCCAGAGAAAGCTCAGGCTTTCCTGAAGTGTGTTTCAGACCTGGAGTTGTCTGGGGTAATTGTACCAGTTCCTTTTCAGGAACCGGGTCTGGGGTTTTATTCAAATCTGTTCATTGTCCCAAAGAAGGAGAATTCTTTCAGACCAGTTCTGGATCTAAAAATTTTGAATCGTTATGTAAGAATACCAACATTCAAGATGGTGACTATAAGGACTATTCTGCCTTTTGTTCAGCAAGGGCATTATATGTCCACAATAGACTTACATGATACATATCTTCATATTCCTATTCATCCAGATCACTATCAGTTCCTGAGATTCTCTTTTCTAGACAAGCATTACCAATTTGTTGCTCTTCTTTTTGGCCTAGCAACAGCTCCAAGGATCTTTTCAAAGGTTCTCGGTGCCCTACTCTCTGTAATCAGAGAGTGGGGTATTGCGGTGTTTCCTTATTTGGACGATATCTTGGTACTTGCTCAGTCTTTACGTTCTGCAGAATCTCACACGAATCAACTAGTGTTGTTTCTTCAAAGACATGGTTGGAGGATCAATTTACCAAAAAGTTCTTTGATTCCTCAGACAAGGGAAACCTTTTTAGGATTCCAAATAGATTCAGTATCCATGAATTTGTCTCTAACAGACAAGAGACGTCTGAAATTGGTTACAGCTTGTCGGAACCTTCAGTTTCAATCATTCCCTTCAGTAGCTGTGTGCATGGAGGTTTTAGGTCTCATGACTGCAGCATCGGACGCGATCCCTTTTGCTCGTTTTCACATGAGACCTCTTCAGCTTTGTATGCTGAACCAATGGTGCATGGATTATACAAAGATATCACAATAAATATCCTTAAATCCCAATGTTCGACTATCTCTGACTTGGTGGTTAGATCACCATTGTTTAGTTCAAGGGGCCTCTTTTGTTCGTCCAACCTGGACTGTGATCACAACAGATGCGAGTCTTTCAGGTTGGGGAGCTGTCTGGGGATCTCTGACAGCACAGGGGGTTTGGAAATCTCAAGAGGCGAGATTACCAATCAATATTTTGGAACTCCGTGCGATTCTCAGAGCTCTTCAGTTTTGGCCTCTGCTGAAGAGCGAACCATTTATTTGTTTTCAGACAGACAATGTCACAACCGTGGCGTATGTCAATCATCAGGGTGGGACTCACAGTTCTCAAGCTATGAAAGAAGTATCTCGGATACTTGCTTGGGCGGAATCCAGCTCCTGTCTAATTTCTGCGGTCCATATCCCAGGTATAGACAATTGGGAAGCGGATTATCTCAGTCGTCAGACTTTACATATGGGAGAGTGGTCTCTTCACCCAGATGTGTTTTTTTAAAATTGTTCAGATGTGGGGGCTTCCAGAAATAGATCTGATGGCTTCTCATCTAAACAGGAAACTTCCCAGGTATCTGTCCAGGTCCAGTGATCCTCAGGCGGAAGCAGTGGATGCATTGACACTTCCTTGGAATTATCAACCTGCTTATACTTTTCCGCCTCTAGTTCTTCTTCCAAGAGTGATTACCAAAATCATAATGGAACGTTCGTTTGTACTGCTGGTGGCTCCAGCATGGCCACACAGGTTTTGGTATGTGGATCTTATTCGGATGTCCAGTTGCCAACCTTGGCCACTTCCGTTAAGGCCAGACCTTCTATCTCAAGGCCCATTTCTTTCATGTAATTAGCAAGAGTCCATGAGCTAGTGACGTATGGGATATACATTCCTACCAGGAGGGGCAAAGTTTCCCAAACCTCAAAATGCCTACAAATACACCCCTCACCACACCCACAAATCAGTTTTACAAACTTTGTCTCCCATGGAGGTGGTGAAGTAAGTTTGTGCTAGATTCTACGTTGATATGCGCTTCGCAGCAGGCTGGAGCCCGGTTTTCCTCTCAGTGTTGCAGTGAATGTCAGAGGGATGTGAAGAGAGTATTGCCTATTTGAATTCAATGGTCTCCTTCTACGGGATCTATTTCATAGGTTCTCTGTTATCGGTCGTAGAGATTCATCTCTTACCTCCCTTTTCAGATCGACGATATACTCTTATATACCATTACCTCTACTGATTCTCGTTTCAGTACTGGTTTGGCTTTCTACTACATGTAGATGAGTGTCCTGGGGTAAGTAAATCTTATTTTCTGTGACACTCTAAGCTATGGTTGGGCACTTTTATATAAAGTTCTAAATATATGTGTTTAAACATTTATTTGCCTTGATTCAGGATGTTCAATATTCCTTATTTCAGACAGTCAGTTTCATTATTGGGATAATGCATATGAATTAAATATTTTTTCTTACCTTAAAAATTGACTTTTTTTCCTGTGGGCTGTTAGGCTCGCGGGGGCTGAAAATGCTTCATTTCATTGCGTCATTCTTGGCGCGGACTTTTTTGGCGCAAAAATTTTCTTTGTCATTAACGGCGTCATACTTGTCGCCGGAAGTTGGGTCATGTTTTTGATGTTTTTCGCGCCAAAAATGTCGGCGTCACCGGATGTGGCGTCATTTTTTGCGCCAAAAACATTTAGGCGCCAAATAATGTGGGCGTCTTTTTTGGCGCTAAAAAATATGGGCGTCATTATTGTCTCCACATTATTTAAGTCTAGTTGTTTATTTGCTTCTTGTTGCTAGAAGCTTGTTCATTGGCATTTTTTCCCATTCCTGAAACTGTCATTTAAGGAATTTGATAAATTTTGCTTTATATGTTGTTTTTTCTATTACATATTGCAAGATGTCTCAGATTGACCCTGAATCAGAAGCTACTTCTGGAAAATCGCTGCCTGATCCTGGATCTACCAAAGTTAAGTGTATTTGCTGTAAACTTGTGGTAACTGTCCCTCCGGCTGTTGTTTGTGATGAATGTCATGATAAACTTGCTAATGCAGATAATATTTCCTTTAATAATGTTCCATTACCTGTTGCTGTTCCATCAACATCTAATACTCAGGGTGTTCCTGTTAATATAAGAGATTTTGTTTCCAAATCTATTAGGAAGGCTATGTCTGTTATTCCTCCTTCCAGTAAACGTAAAAGGTCTTTTAAAACTTCTCATTTTCCAGATGAATTTTTAAATGAACATCATCATTCTGATTCTGTTTCTGATGATGATTTGTCTGGTTCAGAGGATTCTGTTTCAGAGATTGACACTGATAAATCTTCATATTTATTTAAAATGGAATTTATTCATTCTTTACTTAAAGAAGTCTTAATTGCATTAGATATAGAGGAATCTGGTCCTCTTGATACTAAATCTAAACGTTTAAATACGGTTTTTAAACCTCCTGTAGTTATTCCGGAGGTTTTTCCCGTCCCTGATGCTATTTCTGAAGTAATTTCCAGGGAATTGAATAATCTGGGTAATTCATTTACTCCTTCTAAACGGTTTAAGAAATTGTATCCTGTGCCATCTGACAGATTAGAGTTTTGGGACAAAATCCCTAAGGTTGATGGGGCTATCTCTACTCTTGCTAAACGTACTACTATTCCTATGGCAGATAGTACTTCCTTTAAGGATCCTTTAGATAGGAAAATTGAATCCTTTCTAAGAAAAGCTTATTTATGTTCAGGTAATCTTCTTAGGCCTGCTATATCTTTGGCGGATGTTGCTGCAGCTTCAACTTTCTGGTTGGAGGCTTTAGCACAACAAGTAACAGATCATAATTCTCATAGCATTGTTAATCTTCTTCAACATGCTAATAACTTTATTTGTGATGCCATCTTTGACATCATTAGGGTTGATGTCAGGTATATGTCTTTAGCTATTTTAGCTAGAAGAGCTTTATGGCTTAAAACTTGGAATGCTGATATGTCTTCTAAGTCAACTTTGCTTTCCCTTTCTTTCCAAGGTAATAAATTGTTTGGTTCACAGTTGGATTCTATTATTTCAACTGTTACTGGGGGGAAAGGAACTTTTTTACCACAGGATAAAAAATCCAAAGGTAAATATAGGGCTGCTAATCGTTTTCGTTCCTTTCGTCACAATAAGGAACAAAAGCCTGATCCTTCCCCTACAGGAACGGTATCAGTTTGGAAACCATCTCCAGTCTGGAATAAATCCAAGCCTTTTAGAAAGCCAAAGCCAGCTCCCAAGTCCACATGAAGGTGCGGCCCTCATTCCAGCAGATTACGATTTTTCAAAGAAATTTGGATCGATTCGATTCACAGTCTTTGGATTCAGAACATTGTTTCTCAAGGGTACAGAATAGGTTTCAAGATAAGGCCTCCTGCAAGAAGATTTTTTCTTTCTCGCGTTCCAATAAATCCAGTGAAGGCTCAAGCGTTTCTGAAATGTGTTTCAGATCTAGAGTTGGCTGGAGTAATTGTGCCTGTTCCAGTTCTGGAACAAGGTCTGGGTTTTTACTCAAATCTATTCATTGTACCAAAGAAAGAGAATTCCTTCAGACCAGTACTGGATTTATAAATATTGTATCGTTATGTAAGAATACCAACATTCAAAATGGTAACTATAAGGACTATTCTGCCTTTTGTTCAGCAAGGGCATTATATGTCCACAATAGATTTACAGGATGCATATCTGCATATTCCGATTCATCCAGATCACTTTCAGTTTCTGAGACTCTCTTTTCTAGACAAGCATTACCAGTTTGTGGCTCTGCCGTTTGGCCTAGCAACAGCTCCAAGGATTTTTTCAAAGGTTCTCGGTGCCCTACTATCTGTAATCAGAGAACAGGGTATTGTGATATTTCCTTATTTGGACGATATCTTGGTACTTGCTCAGTCTTCACATTTAGCAGAATCTCATACGAATCGACTTGTATCGTTTCTTCAAGAACATGGTTGGAGGATCAATTTACCAAAGAGTTTGTTGATTCCTCAGACAAGGGTAACCTTTTTAGGTTTCCAGATAGATTCAGTGTCCATGACTCTGTCGTTAACGGACAAGAGACGTCTGAAATTGGTTTCAGCTTGTCGAAACCTTCAGTCTCAATCATTTCCTTCGGTAGCCTTATGCATGGAAATTCTAGGTCTTATGACTGCTGCATCGGACGCGATCCCCTTTGCTCGTTTTCACATGCGACCTCTTCAGCTCTGTATGCTGAACCAGTGGTGCAGGGATTATACAAAGATATCACAATTAATATCTTTAAAACCGAATGTACGACACTCTCTGACGTGGTGGACAGACCACCATCGTTTAGTTCAGGGGCTTCTTTTTTTCCTCCAACCTGGACTGTGATCTCAACAGATGCAAGTCTGACAGGTTGGGGAGCTGTATGGGGACCTCTGACAGCACAGGGGGTTTGGGAATCTCAGGAGGCGAGATTACCAATCAACATTTTGGAACTCCGTGCGATTTTCAGAGCTCTTCAGTCGTGGCCTCTTCTAAAGAGAGAGTCGTTCATTTGTTTTCAGACGGACAATGTCAATCATCAAGGAGGGACTCACAGTCCTCTGGCTATGAAAGAAGTATCTCAAATACTTGTATGGGCGGAATCCAGCTCCTGTCTAATTTCTGCGGTTCACATCCCAGGTATAGACAATTGGGAAGCGGATTATCTCAGTCGCCAAACATTACATCCGGGCTAATGGTCTCTTCACCCAGAAGTATTTCTTCAGTTTGTTCAATTCTGGGGACTTCCAGAAATAGATCTGATGGCTTCTCATCTAAACAAGAAGCTTCCCAGGTATCTGTCCAGATCCAGGGATCCTCAGGCGGAAGCAGTGGATGCATTGTCTCTTCCTTGGAAGTATCATCCTGCCTATATCTTTCCGCCTCTAGTTCTTCTTCCAAGAGTGATTTCCAAGATTCTAAAGGAGCGTTCGTTTGTTCTGCTGGTGACTCCAGCATGGCCTCACAGGTTTTGGTATGCGGATCTTGTTCAGATGGCTACTTGCCAACCATGGACTCTTCCGTTAAGACCAGACCTTCTATCGCAAGGTCCTTTTTTCCATCAGGATCTCAAATCCTTAAATTTGAAGGTATGGAGATTGAACGCTTGATTCTCAGTCATAGAGTTTTCTCTGACTCCGTAATTAATACTATGTTACAGGCTTGTAAAACTGTATCTAGGAAGATATATTATCGAGTCTTGAAGACTTACATCTCTTGGTGCTCTTCTCATCATTTTTCCTGGCATTCTTTTAGAATTCCTAGAATTTTACAATTTCTTCAGGATGGTCTGGATAAAGGTTTGTCTGCAAGTTCTTTGAAAGGACAAATTTCTGCCCTTTCTGTGTTGTTTCACAGAAAGATTGCTAATCTTCCTGATATTCATTGTTTTGTTCAGGCTTTGGTTCGTATCAAACCTGTCATTAAGTCAATCTCTCCTCCTTGGAGTTTGAATTTGGTTCTGGGGGCTTTACAAGCTCCTCCGTTTGAACCTATGCATTCTCTGGACATTAAATTACTTTCTTGGAAAGTCCTGTTCCTTTTGGCCATCTCTTCTGCTAGAAGAGTTTCAGAGTTATCTGCTCTTTCTTGTGAATCTCCTTTTCTGATTTTTCATCAGGATAAGGTCGGTGTTGCAAACTTCATTTAAATTTTTACCTAAAGTTGTGAACTCTAACAACATTAGTAGAGAAATTGTGGTTCCTTCATTATGTCCTAATCCTAAGAATTCTAAGGAAAGATCGTTGCATTCTTTGGATGTAGTTAGAGCTTTGAAATATTATGTTGAAGCTACTAAGGATTTCCGAAAGACTTCTAGTCTATTTGTTATCTTTTCCGGTTCTAGGAAAGGTCAGAAGGCCTCTGCCATTTCTTTGGCATCTTGGTTAAAATCTTTGATTCATTATGCTTATGTCGAGTCGGGTAAAACTCCGCCTCAAAGGATTACAGCTCATTCTACTAGGTCAGTTTCTACTTCCTGGGCGTTTAGGAATGAAGCTTCGGTTGATCAGATTTGCAAAGCCGCCACTTGGTCTTCTTTGCATACTTTTACGAAATTCTACCATTTTGATGTGTTTTCTTCTTCTGAAGCAGTTTTTGGTAGAAAAGTACTTCAGGCAGCTGTTTCAGTTTGATTCTTCTGCTTATAATTTCAGTTTTTTCATTATAAGATTTAAACTTTATTTTGGGGTGTGGATTATTTTTTCAGCGGAATTGGCTGTCTTTATTTTATCCCTCCCTCTCTAGTGACTCTTGCGTGGAAGCTCCACATCTTGGGTATTTATTATCCCATACGTCACTAGCTCATGGACTCTTGCTAATTACATGAAAGAAAACATAATTTATGTAAGAACTTACCTGATAAATTCATTTCTTTCCTATTAGCAAGAGTCCATGAGGCCCACCCTTTTTTGTGGTGGTTATGATTTTTTTGTATAAAGCACAATTATTCCAATTCCTTATTTTTTATGCTTTCGCACTTTTTTTTATCACCCCACTTCTTGGCTATTCGTTAAACTGATTTGTGGGTGTGGTGAGGGGTGTATTTATAGGCATTTTGAGGTTTGGGAAACTTTGCCCCTCCTGGTAGGAATGTATATCCCATACGTCACTAGCTCATGGACTCTTGCTAATATGAAAGAAATGAATTTATCAGGTAAGTTCTTACATAAATTATGTTTTTTCCATCAGGATCTCAAATCATTAAATTTGAAGGTATGGAGATTGAACGCTTAGTGCTTAGTCATAGAGGTTTCTCTGACTCAGTGATTAATACTATGTTACAGGCTCGTAAATCTGTGTCTAGAAAGATTTATTATCGAGTTTGGAAGACTTACATTTCATGGTGCTCTTCTCATAAATTCTCTTGGCATTCTTTTAGAATTCCTAGAATTTTACAGTTTCTTCAGGATGGTTTAGTTCCTTGAAAGGACAAATCTCTGCTTGTTCTGTTCCACAGAAAAATTGCTAATCAATCTCTCCTCCTTGGAGTCTTAATTTGGTGTTGAAGGCTTTACAGGCTCCTCCATTTGAGCCTATGCATTCTCTGGACATTAAATTACTTTCCTTTTGGCCATCTCTTCTGCTATAAGAGTTTCTGAATGATCTGCTCTTTCTTGTGAGTCTCCTTTTCTGATTTTTCATCAGGAAAAGGCGGTCTTGCAGACTTCGTTTTCATTTTTACCTAAAGTTGTGAACCCCAACAACATTAGTAGAGAAATTGCTGTCCCTTCTCTGTGTCCTAATCCTAAGAATTCTCTGGAGAGATCTTTACATTCTTTGGATGTGGTAAGAGCTTTGAAATATTATGTTGAAGCTACTAAAGATTTCAGGAAGACTTCTAGTCTATTTGTTATCTTTTCTGGTTCTAGGAAAGGTCAGAAGGCTTCTGCCATTTCTTTGGCATCTTGGTTAAAGCTTTTGATTCATTGTGCTTATTTGGAGTAGGGTAAATCCCCGCCTCAGAGGATTACGGCTCATTCTACTAGGTCAGTTTCCACTTCCTGGGCTTTTAAGAATGAAGCTTCTGTTGATCAGATTTGCAAAGCAGCAACTTGATCTTCTTTGTATACTTTTACTAAATTCTACCATTTTGATGTTTTCTCTTCTTCAGAAGCAGTTTTTGGTAGAAAAGTACTTCAGGCAGCTGTTTCAGTTTGATTCTTCTGCTTATAATTTCAGTTTTTTTCGTTATAAAGATTAAAACTTTTGATTTGGGTTGTGGATTAATTTTTCAGCGGAATTGGCTGTCTTTATTTTTATCCCTCCCTCTCTAGTGACTCTTGCGTGGAGTTCCACATCTTGGGTATTTGCTATCCCATACGTCACTACTCACTAGCTCATGGACTCTTGCCAATTACATGAAAGAAAACATAATTTATGTAAGAATTTACCTGATAAATTCATTTCTTTCATATTGGCAAGAGTCCATGAGACCCACCCTTTTTACGGTGGTTATGATTTTTTTGTATAAAGCACAATTATTCCAATTCCTTGTTGATGCTTTCGCTCCTTTCTTATCACCCCACTTCTTGGCTATTCGTTAAACTGAATTGTGGGTGTGGTGGGGGGTGTATTTATAGGCATTTTGAGGTTTGGGAAACTTTGCCCCTCCTGGTAGGATTGTATATCCCATACGTCACTAGCTCATGGACTCTTGCCAATATGAAAGAAATGAATTTATCAGGTAAATTCTTACATAAATTATGTTTTTTCACTCATAACGCAAAACTCGTAATATAGCTGTATGTTATTTCTGCTACCAATACCTCTCCCAATGCAACCAAGTATTCTACTGGCCTTAACGACTGCACTGCTGCATTGTCTACCACATTTTAAATCATTCGAAATAATAATTCCCAAGTCCCATGAAGCATATTCAGGATACACCTACTCATAAACCACTTCCACAGAAGAGAACTTTGCTGAAGTATATTATTCTGGTCCCATACAGAACGACAGGCTAGTCCACAAATACTATGTAGCTTGACTTTGAATGGGAGCTAAACACAAAGAATTCCAAACATACATTTTGGCCTATATGGACAAGAAAGGTGAGACTTATCTTTTTCTTCTATGTATGGTGACAAAGGGATCCATTTCCTTTTGTCTCTCTCCCTTTACCTCTCCTCACCTCCTACTCATGTTGCGGTCAGCCCTCCCTCTCAGCCCACTGTGGTTAAACCGGTTTGTTCCCAAGGTTATTAAGTAAATAAATGAGTTATAAGTCATTACGAAAGACGGCTTAGTCATCTTTCTAGTTTGTAGCAAAGACAATAGATTATAATAAATAATTACGTTCTCACAAAAAAACTGAAAACGCCTCTCTGCCAACATTGAGAATATGATTTATTTACCTTTACGCATAAACTCACAATATATTATTCGGTATCACTGTATTACAGTAAAAAGCTGCAGATACTGCATAGCTTATTGAGGACATTTCCATAATAATAGAATCTTTAACTGGGCACTGAATTAACTGTTGCACGCAAGTTCGGGCAGGAGATACCTCACCCAAAATATGTGTACAAGCAGATCTTTGTGAGATAACTATACTGATTTTATCAAGCCATGTAATATTTACCCTGCAATATAAGGGACATAAAAAATGTTCTTTCATGATTTAGGCAAAACATACAATTTTAAACAACTTTCCAATTTACTTCTATGATCAAATTGTCTTTGTTTCTCGTTATCCTTTGTTGAAAATCAGGAAGGTAGGTTTAGGCGGGGGCAACAGATTTGCAACAATGTTGTACATTAGCAAAAGCAAAACTTTGCTTCATTCTCTTGGTATCCTTAAGGAGCAGCCGGTTGGTAAATGCCCTGACTACAAAAAAAACCTGCTTAAAAGATCCAAGGTCACAGGTTCAAATCCCGGTAGGGTCGACTCAGCCCTTTGTCATTCCGAGGTCGATAAAATGAGTACCATTAAATTGGGTAATAATAAAAACAACTATTACTATTCAGTTGCCGATTTGGTTAATTCCGAAATTCCGAGAGCGATCGCTGAAAAAACGCTTTGAGTCCCACTGGGAGAAAGGCGCTATATAGATACTAGTTATTATTATAATGCACTACTGGTAGCTGGCTAAAGACATCTGATGAGCCATTGACAAGAGGTGTATATGTACAGCCATTAATCAAAACCTAGTCCCCACTAGTGCATTGTTGCTCCAGTCCTCAGGCTACCTATGTATGCTTTTCAACAAAGGATGCCAAGAGAATTAAACAAATTAGATAATAGAAGTAAAATAGAAGGTTGTATAAAATAGCATACTCTCTCTGAATCATGAAAGGTTTCATGTCACCTTATGAGAATGTCTGGAGTGAGCTGAGAAATACAGGTCACCTCTACACCCATATATTTCCTCACTGGTACAAGATACTTTATAAGAGACATGAATACAAATCCCTGCACAAGATCATAATCTATTATTTGATAATCATCACCACGTTAATGGCTGGCGTTTCGATGTTGATGCAACAATCTGTCGTTTTCATTGTTTATTCTCAACCGGTTTTTCATTTTCATTAGAGAGATATACACCCAGTGTCTCCATGACTTGGGGGCATATTAGGTTAATTGCAAACGTGCTCTAATAGTATCACTGCACACTAGTAAAATCCTATGTAACTGCCAAACCCCTTGAAACTGCCATATTTTTTAACAACGAATTGCAAGTGAACAAAGCAAATTAGAGAATAGTAGTAAATTGGAATGTTATTGACAAATGCCTGCTCTATTTAAGGTATGAGAGTTTAATTTTGAATTTGCTGTCCCTTTAATGACAGAAGCATGCTGGGATTGTGATTAAAGGAAGAGACACTAACAATAACTACCATGTTTATCCACCTTATATTTTGGCAGATAGTGTTCTCTGATATTATTATACAAAGCCAGGTATTTGGAGGGTATTAAAGGGATAGTCTACACCTTAGTTATCTTAAAGTCTTACCTTAGATTAAGCTGCAAATAGCCTCCTGCACAAGGCCGGATTGGTCTACCAGGATACCGGGAGATTTCCTGGTGGGCTGAAAAGCTACAATTTAAAGGGGTTATTAATGGATTAAATTGGGCTTTAGAGTACATATAACAACAATCTGGCACTTTTTTTTAAACAAATATAATTCTGAAACAAAATATTGGGCTAAGGAGTATCCCAGATATCCCATTTGAGAAAAATGGAGTGTGCGCATTATTCTGAGTCAACGGAAAATAGGGCTGGTCTACAAATTTTCCAGGGCTGCTTTTTATTCCCAGTCCGACCCTGCTCCTGCACCCCTTTCTATATCATGCAGCAGTAACAGTAAAAAAGTTATTTTAAAATGACTATTGTTTCTGGTCACTTTGAAATGGCAGCCAAGCTCCTCCCACTGATGACCTCATGATCTGGGCTGCATTACTAGTTACAAAAGACTAACAAATTGGATTCAACAGACTGTCAATGCTATTCGCCAGATCGTGATGTCATCAGTGGGTGGAGCTTGGCAGCCATTTCAAAGTGACCAGAAACAATATTCATTTTAAAATAACTTTTTTACTGCCCCTGCTGCATGATATAGAAAAGATGCAGGAGGCTATTTGCAGCTTAATCTAAAGTAAGACTTTAAGATGACTAATGTATAGACTGTCCCTTTAATCTTGAAAGGGGAGAGAATATAATGGTTATGGGGAAGCTTTGCTAAACAGTATGAAATAAATGCACCCCCATCACTACTGTACCTCTTTTTGGCTTTTGTGTTTTGTGTTCACCTTCCCTCATTTCCCCCCTTATAACCCTCCCTTTTATTTTAGTTCCAATTTTCTCCTTTCTCCCAGTGTTTCTCAAAGGTAGATGATGAAACAAATATTTTCTCTCATGATTCAGATAGAGCATACAAATTTAAACATTCCAATTTACTTTGATGATCAAATTTGCGCCATTCACTTGCTATCCTTTGTTGAAGGAGCAGCAAAGCACTACTAGGAGCTAGCTGAGCAAATCAGGTGGCACAGAGGCATATGTGTGGAGCAAATCAGCAGCTAGCTAGGTATGCTTGTCAACAAAAGGATACCAAAGAGAACTAAGCAAATTAGACAAAAGTAAATTAGAATAATTGTTTGAAATCACTTGTTCTATCCGAATCATAAAATCTTGAATTTTAACTTTACCCTCCCTTTAAATAACTCTTCCTGTTTCTTCCACATCTTCCTCATTCTTTCATCTCCATTTTCTCTCTGCTTCCTCCCCACACCTTAATCTTTTTTTAACCCTTTCCACATTCATCTTTTTTCCTCCTATTATGATTACGATTAATTTGTCCCCTCCGCTTCTATATACCACTGATTGCGCTCTCTGCTGGGACGATTTTGTGAACGTTCCCAGCAAAGCAGTTATATGAGGTTAATAAGGTGTGAGTTATAGATGTGCTGAAGCTGTTGTGTCGTTTGTAAAATACAACTTTCCGATTTACTTTTATCATCAATTTTGCTTTGTTCTCTTGGTATTCTTAGTTGAAAGCTAAACCTAGGTAGGTCATAATATCTTAGCCCTTGAAGGCCACCTCTTATCTGAATGCATTTTGGAAAAAAACACAACTAGAGGGTGTTAGTTCATGTGTGCCATATAGATAACATTGTGCTCATGCTTGTGGAGTTATCTATGAGTCAGCACTGATTGGCTAAAATACAAGTCTGTCAAAAGAACTGAGATAAGGGGGCAGTCTGCAGAGGCTTAGCTACAGGTAATCACAGAGATAAAAAATGTATTAATATAAATGTGCTGGTTATGCAAAACTGGGGAATGGGTAATAAAGGGATTATCTATCTTTTTAAACAATAAAAATTCTGGTTTAGACTGTCCCTTTAAGGTGAACACTTTCCCTAATGCACATAACTGCATTGATTAACCCCTTAACTGATACACAGACATACAGAGCAGTGATTAACCATGTATCTGATACACCTAACTACAGAGCAAGGATTAACTTCTTCTCTGACACTAAGACCCATGCAACAGTGATTAAACCCTTCTCTGACACAAAAAACTACAAAGTGGCTATACTGTGTTCTTTAAGAAAAAAATAAATCTGCAGACCAGTTATTAACCTTTTATCTGATACACCTAACTGCAGAGCAATGATTAACCCCCTTCCCTGACACATGGGCCCATGCAACAGTGATTAAACCCTTCTATTACAGAGAAGCCTGCAAAGTGTATATACAGTACTGCCGTCCTTGATACAAAGATCTGCAAAACAGTGATTAACCCCTTCCCTGACACACAGACCAATGCAACAGTGATTTAGACACTAATATGCCATAGAAAAACTGGCTAGAATATTGCAAACTCGTTAACGTATTCCCCCAAAGACTTCAATGGAGCACGAAAAGTGTGTGGGGGGGGAAATATGCATATTTCACACTCCAGTTAGCCCCTGCACGTTGCGCAGCATAGGGGGAAGGGGCCTTTGACCCCTGGGAGGTGACAGGTCCCATGATGCTGCAAAAGGGGTGGGTATTAAGGAGGCCGGTATTTAAGGGAAGGTGCGGCAGCCATCTTAGCGGCAGAAAACTTTTTCAAAGTTGCCCTCCCATATTTTGAGGTTTTCTTTGATTGTCACAGCGGGGGCGGGTGTTAGTTCCCTCACGTAAGCAAGTTGACTACGGCCATAAGTGAATGGGTTAACCTCCCCACGGGGTGGGAGAGCAGGTTAAATAGCTTATTAGACACAAGGTTCCTTGGAGCTGTGGGTAACATAACGGACTTATTATAAGTCCAGGTAATTAAAGTACGGCCTGGTCAACAAGAAAAAGGGAGGATGAAGGTTTACGAATGGGACTAGCATTTTCGGGTTGTGTTCTAGCTGGTTCTAGTTAATAAAGTTTATATATGGTTATAAAGAGTTATTTCTTTTACAAAGATATGACGAGTCCACGGATTTCATCCTTACTTGTGGGATATTAACCTCCTGCTAACAGGAAGTGGCAAAGAGCACCACAGCAGAGCTGTATATATAGCCCCTCCACCCCCAGTCATTCTCTTTGCCTGTGTTATACTAGGAAGACATGGTAAAGGAGGTGTTAGTTTTAGTTTCTTCAATCAAGAAGTTTTTTATTTTAAATGGTACCGGTGCGTACTATTTTCCTCAGGGGGATATGGAAGAAGATTTCTGCCCTGAGGTTTGATGATCTTAGCATTTGTAACTAAGATCCACGCTGGTTCCCATAAGACTTCTGAAGGTAACCATGAGACATCTTCAGTGTGGAGACCGGTTTCATGCTACAAGCAGCATTAAGGTATGTGCAGCCTTTTTTTCTGAGGAGACTTGATATATCAGAACTGTCTGGCATTATTTCCCTGTATGGGAATAGGGTAAGCAGTAAAACCTATTTTAATAAGAGGGGTGTTACTGGAGTCCCTATTTTATATTTATCATTTAGTTGATATTTGGGCATTATGTGACATGGGAGACAATATAAAAAAACGATGTTTTATATTTTTTTTTATTTTTGGCACTTAAAACTTATTGTTTTTATGCAGTAATTTTGGGATTAACCAATGATATTAATTTACATTTGGGAATAATTTAACGTTTTTTATGCATTTTGGAAAAATTGTTCATTTTTTCTTTTCTTAAAGGCACAGCACACGTTTTTTCTGATGTTTATTTTATGCTATAAATAAGTGTTTAAACGACTTTTGTGGTATTACTAGTCTGTTCAACATGTCTGACATTGAGGTTTCTCATTGTTCTATGTGTTTAGAAGCTATTGTGCAATCCCCTCTATCATTGTGTAACTTTTGTTCTGAAAGGGCTTTACAATGTAAAAAGCATATTTTAAATAAAGTAAGTGAGCCTAGGGATGATTCTCAGTCTGAAGAGAATCAGGATATGCCATCCAATTCTCCCCAAGTGTCACAACCTTTTATGCCCACACAAGCGACGCCAAGTACTTGTAGTGCGTCTAATTCCTTTACTCTGCAGGAGATGGCTGCAGTTATGTCAACTACCCTTACAGAGGTATTGTCTAAATTACCAGTGTTGCAGGGTAAACGCAGTAGGTCAAGTATTAACCCCTTAACGACACGAGTCGTACAGGGTACGTCGCACACAACCTGGTCTTTAAAGACCAGCGATGTACCCTGTACGACTTTGGGGATTAAAGCGGCTGGAAGCGATCCTGATCGCTTCCAGCCACTTTACGGTTATTGCAGTGATGCCTCGATATCGAGGCATCCTGCAATAACCTTTTTCCCCCATCCGATGCACAGAGAGCCACTCTGTGGCCCTCTCTGCACCGGCATCGATGGCCGCAATCGTTGGTGGGTGGGAGCTGACCGTGGGAGGCGGGTGGGCGGCCATCGATGAAAAACTGAAGAGAGAGGGGGGCGGGATCGGGGGCGGGATAGTCGGGAGCGCGCACGGGAGCGCGCGCGTGCACAGGGGGTGGCGGGCGGGCGCGTGCACGGGGAGGGAGCGGGTGGGAACCGCTACACTACAGCAAATACATGCTATATGAGTGGCAGTAAGGGGGGATAAAATCCCCAACAAAAGTAAATCTAAGGGATCTGGGAGCGGGTGGGTAATTGGTCTGTGGGGGGGGGGAAGCTACACTACAGAAAAAATAAAAAAAAATAAAAAAAAACACATTTGTATTTGAAAACAGGGTACTGGCAGACAGCTGCCAGTAACCAAGATGGCTCCCAGTAAGGTAGAGGTGAAGGGTTAGAGAGCTGTTTGGGGGGGATCAGGGAGGTTGGGGGCTAAGGGGGGGGTCCTACACAGCTGCATATGTAAATATGCAATACAATATTTTTTTTTACATTTTAAATATACCTTTTATTTTAGTACTGGCAGACTTTCTGCCAGTACTTAAGATGGCGGGGACAATTGTGGGGTGGGGGAGGGAAGGGAGCTGTTTGGGAGGGATCAGGGGGTCTAATGTGTCAGGTGGGAGGCTGATCTCTACACTAAAGCTAAAATTAACCCTGCAAGCTCCCTACAAGCTCCCTAATTAACCCCTTAACTGCTAGCCATAATACACATGTGATGCGCAGCAGCATTTAGCGGCCTTATAATTACCAAAAAGCAACGCCAAAGCCATATATGTCTGCTATTTCTGAACAAAGGGGATCCCAGAGAAGCATTTACAATCATTTATGCCATACTTTGAAAAGTTGTTTATAAATTATTTCAGTGAGAAACCTAAAATTGTGAAAAATTTTACGTTTTTTTTTATTTGATCGCATTTAGCGGTGAAATGGTAGCATGAAATATACCAAGATGGGCCTAGATCAATACTTGGGGTTGTCTACTACACTACACTAAAGCTAAAATTAACCCTAGACGCTCCCTACATGCTCCCTAATTAACCCCTTCACTGCTGGGCATAATACACGTGTGATGCGCAGTGGCATTTAGCGGCCTTCTAATTACCAAAAAGCAACGCCAAAGTCATATATGTCTGCTATTTCTGAACAAAGGGGATCCCAGAGAAGCATTTACAACCATTTATGCCATAATTGCACAAGTTGTTTGTAAATAATTTCAGTGAGAAACCTAAAGTTTGTGAAAATATTTGGGAAAAAGTGAACAATTTTTTTTATTTGATTGCATTTGGTGGTGAAATGGTGGCATGAAATATACCAAAATGGGCCTAGATCAATACTTTGGGATGTCTTCTAAAAAAAAATATATACATGTCAAGGGTTAATCAGGGATTCCTGAAAGATATCAGTGTTCCAATGTAACTAGCGCTAATTTTGAAAAAAAGTGGTTTGGAAATAGCAAAGTGCTACTTGTATTTATGGCCCTATAAGTTGCAAAAAAAGCAAAAAACATGTAAACATTGGGTATTTCTAAACTCAGGACAAAATTTAGAAACTATTTAGCATGGGTGTTTTTTGGTGATTGTAGATGTGTAACAGATTGTGGGGGTCAAAGTTAGAAAAAGTGTGTTTTTTTCCATTTTTTCCTAATATTTTATCATTTTTTTAAAGTAAATGATAAGATATGATGAAAAAAATGGTATCTTTAGAAATTCCATTTAATGGCGAGAAAAACGGTATACAATATGTTTGGGTACAGTAAATGAGTAAGAGGAAAATTACAGCTAAACACAAACACCGCAGAAATTTAAAAATAGCCCTGGTCCTTCAGGGAAAGAAATTGAAAAATGGCCTTGGTCCTTAAGGGGTTAATGTAAATACTAAATCCTCTGATGCTTTATTAGCTATTTCCGATGTTCCCTCACAGTTCTCTGAGTTGGGGATCAGGGAATTACTGTCTGAGGGTGAAATTTCTGATTCAGGGAATGTTTTGCCTCAGACAGATTCGGATGCTATGTCATTTAAATTTTAAGCTTGAACACCTCCGCCTGTTACTTAGGGAGGTTTTAGCGACTCTGGATGATTATGATCCTTTTGTGATTCCTCCAGAGAAATTGTGTAAAATGGATAAATATTTGGAAGTTCCTACTTACACTGATGTTTTTTCGGTTCCTAAGAGAATTTCGGAAATTATTAGTAAGGAATGGGATAGACCAGGTATACCGTTTTCTCCCTCTCCTAATTTTAAGAAAATGTTTCCTATATCAGATACCATTCGGGACTCATGGCAAACGGTCCCTAAGGTAGAGGGAGCTATATTTTCCCTAGCTAAGCGTACTACTATACCCATTGAGGATAGTTGTGCTTTCAAGGATCCTACGGATAAGAAATTAGAGGGTCTTCTAAAGAAATTATTTGTTAATCAGGGATTTCTTTTACAACCTACGGCTTGCATTGTTCCAGTAACTACTGCAGCAGCTTTTTGGTTTGAGGCTCTAGAAGAGTCTCTTAAGGTTGAGACTCCATTAGATGACATTCTAGATAGAATTAAGGCTCTTAAGCTAGCTAAAAAGGAAAAAAGAGAACAAATCCGGATAGGTAGCCAGTGCAATGGAGTTTTATTCATCTGTAGAGTAGTTTAGCAATGACAGCTTAAACTAACTGACATGTCTAATGCGCTTCTTCAGAGATCTTAAGCTAGCTAGTTGTTTTATTACTGATGCCGCTTTTCAAATTGCTAACTTAGCGGCAAAAAATGCAGGATTTTCTATTTTAGCACGTAGAGCATTGTGGCTCAAATCTTGGTCTGCTGATGTGTCATCAAAACATAAGCTTTTAGCTATTCCATTTAAAGGTAAGACCCTTTTTGGGCCAGAATTGAAGGAGATCATTTCTGATATTACAGGAGGTAAGGGCCATGCCCTACCTCAGGATAGGTCAGTTAAAATGAGGGGTAAACAGAATAATTTTCGTTTCTTTCGGAACTTTAAAGGAGGACCCCCCGCTTCTTCTTCTTCCACAAAGCAGCATGAAGGGGTGGCCCCCGATCCGGGGCCTGGATTTATAGGGGGCAGACTTTCTTTCTTTGCTCAGGCTTGGGCAAGAGATGTTCAGGATTCCTGGGCACTAGAAATAGTGACCCACGGTTATCAATTGAAATTCAAGGATTTTCTCCCAAGAGGGAGATTTCATCTTTCAAAATTATCTGCAAACCAGATAAAGAGAGAGGCGTTCTTACGCTGTGTAAAATACCTTTTTACTATGGGTGTAATCTGTCCTGTTCCAACATTGGAACAGGGACAGGGGTTTTACTCAAACCTATTTGTGGTCCCCAAAAAAGAGGGAATGTTCAGACCCATTTTGGACCTCAAGTGTCTAAACAAATTTCTAAGAGTTGCATCATTCAAGATGGAGACAATTCGAACGATTTTGCCAGTGATCCAGGGGGGTCAATATATGACTACCGTGGATTTGAAGGATGCTTACCTTCATATTCCAATCCACAAAGATCATCATCGGTTTCTAAGGTTTGCCTTCTTGGACAAAGATTATGAGTTCATGGCTCTTCCTTTCGGGTTGGCCACAGCACCCAGTATCTTCACAAAGGTTCTAGGGTCTCTTTTGGCGGTTCTCAGACCGCAAGGGATAGCGGTGGCACCTTATCTGGCAATATTCTGATTCAGGCGTCAACATATCATCTGACAAAATCTCACACGGACACAGTGTTGTCTTTTCTGAGAACTCACGGCTGGAATGTGAACATAGAGAAGAGTTCACTTGTTCCACAGACAAGGGTTCCTTTCTTGGGAACTCTGATAGACTCGGTAGCTATGAAAGTATTTCTGACGGAGGTCAGAAAATCAAAGATTTTGAATGCTTGCCGAGCACTGCTGTCCATTCTTCGGCCTCAGTGGCTCAGTGTATGGAGGTAATCGGATTAATGGTAGCGGCAATGGACATCGTTCCGTTTGCTCACTTTCATCTCAGACCACTGCAACTGTGCATGCTCGGTCAGTGGAATGGGGATTATGCGGATTTATCTCCAAAGATAATTCTGGATCAAGAGACCAGAAATTCTCTTCTTTGGTGGTTGTCGCCAGATCATCTGTTCCAGGGGATTTGTTTCCGCAGATCCTCGTGGGTGATAGTGACAACAGATGCCAGCCTTCTGGGCTGGGGTGCAGTTTGGAACTCCCTGAAGGCTCAGGGTGTTTGGACTCAGGTGGAGTCTCTACTTCCAATCAATATTCTGGAACTGAGAGCAATATTCAATGCGCTTCAGGCGTGGCCTCAGTTGGCTTCGGGCAAATTAATCAAATTCCAGTCGGACAACATAACGACTGTGGAATATCTCAATCATCAGGGGGGAGCAAGGAGTTCCTTAGCGATGATAGAAGTATCCAAGATAATCAGTTGGGCAGAGGCCCACTCTTGTCATCTGTCAGCGATCTACATCCCAGGGGTAGAGAACTGGGAAGCAGATTTTCTAAGTCGACAGACTTTTCATTCGGGGGAGTGGGAACTTCACCCGGAGGTATTTGCCTCATTGATTCTCAGATGGGGAAGACCGGAATTGGATTTGATGGCATCTCGTCAGAATGCCAAGCTTCCAAGATACGGATCCTCAGGCCGAACTGATAGATGCCTTGGCAGTACCTTGGTTGTTCAGCCTAGCTTATGTGTTTCCACCGTTTCCTCTCCTCCCACGCGTGATTGCTCGAATCAAACAGGAGAGAGCTTCAGTGATCCTGATAGCGCCTGCGTGGCCACGCAGGACTTGGTATGCGGATCTAGTGGACATGTCCTCTCTGCCACCGTGGAAACTTCCGTTAAAACAGGACCTTCTCATTCAAGGTCCTTTCCAACATCCAAATCTAATTTCTCTGCAACTGACTGCGTGGAGATTGAATATTAATCAGGAAATTGTTGTTCCTTCCTTGTGTCCTAATCCTTCTTCTAAGAAGGAGCGTCTGTTACATAACTTGGACGTGGTCCGTGCCTTAAAGTTTTATTTACAGGCAACTAAGGATTTCTGTCAATCATCTTCATTATTCATTGTTTATTCTGGAAAGCGTAGGGGTCAGAAAGCTACGGCTACCTCTCTTTCTTTTTGGCTGAGAAGCAGCCTCCTGAAAGAATTACGGCTCATTCTACTAGGACTGTGGCTTCCACATGGGCTTTTAAAAACGATGCATCTGTGGAACAGATTTGTAAGGCTGCGACTTGGTCGTCCCTTCACACTTTTTCCAAATTTTCCAAATTTGATACTTTTGCTTCTTCTGAGGCTATCTTTGGGAGAAAGGTTCTTCAAGCAGTGGTGCCTTCCGTTTAGGTTCCTGTCTTGTCCCTCCCTTTCATCCGTGTCCTATTGCTTTGGTATTGGTTTCCCACAAGTAAGGATGAAATCTGTGGACTCGTCATAACTTTGTAAAAAGAAAACTAAATTTATGCTTACCTGATAAATTACTTTCTTTTACGATATGACGAGTCCACGGCCCTCCCTGTTATTTTAAGACAGGTTGATTTTATTTTTTGAAAACTTCAGTCACCTCTGCACCTTTTTAGCCTTTCCTTTTCTCTTCCTATAGCCTTCGGCCGAATGACTGAGGGTGGAGGGGAAGGGGAGGGGCTATATATACAGCTCTGCTGTGGTGCTCTTTGCCACTTCCTGTTAGCAGGAGGTTAATATCCCACAAGTAAGGATGAAATCCATGGACTCGTCATATCGTAAAAGAAAGTAATTTATCAGGTAAGCATAAATTTAGTTTTATTTATTTATGTTTTCTTAAAGGGACACTCAGGTTAAATTAAAATTTCATGATTCAGATACAGCATGTACTTTTAAACAACTTTCCAATTTACTTCCATTACAAAAAATGTGCACAGTCTTTTATATTTACAATTTTTGAGTCACCAGATCCTACTGAGCATGTGCAAGAATTCACAGACTATACGTATATGCATTTGTGATTGGCTGATTGCTATCACATGGTACAAGGGGAGTGGAAATATACATAACTTTGAAATTTGTTATAAAAAAATCTACTACTCATTTGAAGTTCAGACTAAGTGCTATTGCATTGTCTTGTTATCTTGCATTTGTTGATTATGCAAATCTAATGTGTTGACTGGTCCTTTAAAGGGACACTGAAGCCAAATTTTTTCTGTTGTGATTCAGATAGAGCAGCAAGTTTAAGCAACTTTCTAATTTACTCCTATTATCAGTTTTTCATCATTCTCTTGCTATCTTTATTTGAAAAAAAGGCATCTAAGCTTTTTTTTTTTGGTTCAGACATTTGGACAGCACTTTTTTATTGGTGGATGAATTTATCCACCAATCAGCAAGAACAGCCCAGGTTGTTCACCAAAAATGGGCTGGCATCTAAACTTACATTCTTGCGTTTCAAATAAAGATACCAAGAGAATGAAGAAAATTTGATAATAGGAGTAAATTAGAAAGTTGCTTAAAATTGCATGCTCTATCTGAATCACGAAAGAAAAAATTTGGGTTTAGTGTCCCTTTAAAATGGTTATTTAATAAAAGGCTGTGGCCAGAATTTTACCAAAGAACAAGTCTCAGTGTATTTATTTATAGTGGAAGGTTAAAGGTAAACAAGGACGAAATTTTGACGAGTCATGGGGTCAAATGTTCTTCCTATTTATTCATAAATACATATATATATATATACACAGTATATATATATGACGAAATGAAGGACGCACTCGCCGGGAATTGAAAACGGCAGTATTCTTTAATACATAATTGGGTGATGTTTCGGGGAGTTTATCCACGTCCTCAGACGTAGGAGTTGATGTTGGTATTCCTCTTGTATTATTTAGATGATGTATCATATGTTGGTCACACCCAATGTGGAGTCAGCTCTTTGCCAGGTCAACAAACTGGATACAAACTTTCACTGTGAACAAGAATCACAAAACAAAGGCGCCTCCTAGTGTGATATAGTTGAGACAAATGAATTATATGATTGCCAAATGAATACTCACAAGTGGAGCAGCACCCAATTGTGCTAAGTCAGACAGACTGGGAACTTGCAGTGTTCCAGCTCACTGGCACAGCAAGGATACTGGTCACCCCGGTGTCCTCAATGGGTGAAATAAGCTCAAACTCTCAGAAAAGGTTAAAACATTCCACAATTTAATTGTATAGATAAAATACAGAGGTCAACCATATGACACAGATAGTAACGCATTTCTCAAACTGTTTCATCATATGACTATATAGAATTGCTAAGTATGTGAAACGATTCTCCAGACATATAAAGTTATCACATGACCCTCTAGACATCACATGGTTAAAAATCCCATGGTTCTCATATGACTCTAGATTTGATAGGGATGTCAAATTATTCTCTAGATTTTTTCAGTTGTCACATGACCATATAGATATCACATAATTGTCACATGACTCTAAAAACCACATGGTTCTCATATGACTCTAGAATTCTCAGGGATGTGAAATTATTTTCTAGATATTTACAGTTTTCACATGATCCTCTAGATATCACATGGTTGTCACATGACTTTCTTAATATCACATGCTTGTCATATGACTCTTTAGAATTGAAAAGTATGTGAAATGACTCAAGATATATACAATTGTCACATGGCACTCTAAATATCATATATTTGTCAGAGGACTCTAAAAAAATTAATATGGTTGTTATATGACTCTTTAGAAAATGATTCTCCAGATAAATACAGTTGTCACATGATGCTCAACAAATCATATGGTTGTCATATGACTTTTTAGAATTGCTAAGGATGCATAATGATTTATTAGATATTTAAAGTTGTCACACAATACTCTAGATATCACATGGTTGTCACATGACTCTAAATATCACATGGTTGTCATATGACTCTTTAGAATTGAAAAGGATGTGAAATGATTCTCTACATATTTAAAGTTGTCACATGATCCTCTAGATATCACATAGTTGTCACATGACTCTATAAATATCACATGTTATCATATGACTGTTTAGAATTAAAAATAAGGTGAAATAATTCTCCAGATATATACAGTTGTCAAATGACCTTCTAAATATCACCTTTGATATCATGGACTGAACGTTAGGCGTACCGGGCAAATGCCCGGTAGGCCGCGCTGTAGTTTAGCCCTGCTCACCGCAACTGCATTATTTAATTAATTATTTGGTCAATAAAAATTTTGTTGTGAATTAAATTATTTTAATGATAAATAATCATTGATTAGGTTTATTATGATACTTAAAGGAATGGTAAACTCCGTTATAAGATCCTCTAGTAAACAGTAGTTTGTCATCGAATCAATTTAGTATCTGATTTTCGTTTAAACTATCCTATGTAAAAGTTTAATAAAATCTATTATTTACCACTATGTTCGCTGCGATCCCCCGTCGGCCCCCCTCGCAGCAATAAATCATTGTCTCTGACACGTCCAATGGAAATGCGTGTCTACGGGCTTGGTGCGCTATGTCATTATGGGAGGCAATAGTGTTGCACTTCCATATGCGCATGCGCAAAATCAATTCCTTCGCAGCACGTCATCAATCAGAAAAATTTACTTACACACAATGCATGTCCACGATTTCTTTGGCGCATGCGTACTACGCTTATCCTTAATTGTATGGCTACGCCAAAGTAAACATTGAATCATTTCCTGCACATTGATTCATTGTTTACTTGTAGCCGATACAGTAAGTATTGTTGTTTTTAATATTTTATTCTTATAACAACGATTTTGGCCAAATAGAATTTCATTGTCAATGGCTAAAGTTTATTATTTTTTAGGATACACATATCGATTAATATGTTTCAAACTAAAATGGCCAACTAAAATATTATTAAGAACGTAAACATTTCAAATTGGACTTTATTAATAAATAATGCATTTTTATTTATCATTGCTGAAAACGGACTAATAATGTATATGGTTTAATACTTACAAATATAATTTAAAATGCTCGTTTTTGATAAGGGGAAGGAACAGAAGTTCTATGCGTTCTTGTGCGCTATCCGTGAACGAAGTAAACAATGAATCTCGTGATTTTGCGCATGCGCACTTTAATGCCCATATCGTGATCGCGCAGAGCCAGTGACGAAAATGGGAGGTGGGACAGCTGCACACGTCACTGAGCTTAATTTGAAATCTTACATGGGGCGGAGTTTTTACTCGTAAAGGAGACAAATTACAAACGGTAAATAAAATATAAATTCTATATAAAAAAAAACAAACATTGCGTATTAACTTACAATTACATGTAGTTTACATTGATGCATTGCAATTGGCATTTAGTTTACCATTCCTTTAATAGTTTATGAGTATGCAACATTGCTATATAAATGTAATATTGGCCGGCGGCCGCACACTGTCTGGTGGTGGCTCGTGAGTGACACACGGCATGCGGCCGGCCCTGTATTCCTCTGCGCCGTATATGATTACGCCGGCGCTGTACAATCTCATCTTGGTGGGTTGGGCGGGGAAACAGTTACCAAACACATGGGACGCAGCATTGAGTTTAGTCTACAGAGCAGCTCAGCAGGTGAGGTTGTGTTGCGTGCCACAATCTGTCATTTGATTTTTACATTGGAAACTAAATATTTAAATGTCATTATTAGATTTTACGCACATAGCAGTAATGATTAAAAAAAGGGGAAAATACGCAAAAAATTTTTACCTCCTCTGTGTTGCCTTCAGAAGTATGTCCAGGTGTCAATCCTATCCCTCGACTGATATGTTTAGAATAAGGCTTAATAAATATCTCTGAGTGAGACAGATGTATTCCTTGCGTGGGTGTGATGTAATGATTTTCACTCTGTGGGTGACAGAGAATATTCCTACCCAGGGTGGGACTGGAAGATTTTTCTCTGATTAAAATGGCTGGGATATGTTTTCTTCTTCATGTGGAACTGAGCGATCTTTCTTGCTCACATTGCATTAACAAGTTTTATACTATTAGGATGAGTCATGGTTATAACATAAAAAGCCAAAGAAAAAGTTTTAGTGTAGTGCTCAGAGTATACCATATAGTAAGACAGGACGTTGGAGTGCAGATATAGTTTCAAGCAAGTACTAAATGTCAAAAGAAACCCTGGCAGCTTCAGTGGGTTAGCGGTCAAACAGGTAATATAACGTGTTCACACCCCCCGCAACATCAAGTGGTCGCCTCTACTCGCCTTTCTTTTCTTCAGTAAATTGCGAGCTCCATCCCAGGGAAACACGGGTCTTACCTGGTGACGTGAACTTCTTTATCCTGTTCCGCTCTTCCCTACCTCCACACTCGCGGACGCTGCTCAGACGGGTAGTAATTTGAATCGGCTCTCCATGAGCCAAAATTCTCCTGCACACTTCCTTTTTTGCCGCTCCTGTAGCAATATAGATACAACAGGCGAACAAAACAATGGGTCCCGGTTCGCTTAAAAGGCAGTTTCTTTATTTCATTATTTAAGAGTAAAACAGGCTCTCCATTAGATAAATACAAAAATGCTCATCAATAGAGGTATTTCCATTGTTGAGCGTTTTTGTATTTATCTAATGGAGAGCCTGTTTTACTCTTAAATAATGAAATAAAGAAACTGCCTTTTAACCCCTTAACGACCGACGACGTACGCCATACGTCCTGAAAAAAAATACACTTAACGACCAAGGATGTGTGGCGTACGTCGTCGGTCTGGAAAGCAGCTGGAAGCGATCCTGATCGCTTCCAGTTGCTTTCCGGTTATTGCAGGATGCCTCGATATCGAAGCATCCTGCAATAACCATTTTTACCCCTCCGGTGCAGAGAGAGACACTCTGTGGCCCTCTCTGCACCGGACATCGATGGCCGCATTAGTTGGTGGGTGGGAGCTGAAGTGGGAGGCGGGTGGGCGGCCATCGATGGGTTCCAAGGCAGAGAGGGGGGCGGGGTCATCGGGGGCGCGCATAGACACGCGCGCGCGCGTGCACGGGACAGATGGTGGGCGCGTGCATGGGGAGAGAACGGGTGGGAACCGCTACACTGCAGAAAATGAAAGTATCGTAAGTGGGAGAAAGGGGGGAGGGAATGCCCATTGAAATAAAAAAAAGTGATCTGGGAGGAGGTGGGGGGTGGTCTTGGTGGGGGGAAGCTACACTACAGAAAAAAAAAAAAAAAATCTAATATATGGTAAACTGGGTACTGGCAGACAGCTGCCAGTACCAAATATGGCTCCCAAGAAGATAGAGGAGGAAGTTAGAGAGCTGTTTGAGGGGTGGGATCATGGAGGTTGGGGGCTAAGGGGGGACCCTACACAGCAGCATATGTAAATATGCTAAACAAAACCAATTTAAATGCAAAGATTCCTTTTATTTTAGTACTGGCAGACTTTCTGCCAGTACTTAAGATGGCGGGGACAATAGTGGGGTGGGGGAGGGAAGGGAGCTGTTTGGGAGGGATCAGGGGTGTGATGTGTCAGGTGGGAGACTGATCTCTACACTAAAGCTAAAATTAACCCTGCAAGCTCCCTACAAGCTCCCTAATTAACCCCTTCACTGCTAGCCATAATACACGTGTGATGCACAGCTGCATTTAGCAGCCTTCTAATTACCAAAAAGCAACGCCAAAGCCATATATGTCTGCTATTTCTGAACAAAGGGGATCCCAGAGAAGCATTTACAACCATTTGTGCCATAATTGCACAAACTGTTTGTAAATAATTTCAGTGAGAAACCTAAAGATTGTGAAAATATACCAAAATGGGTGTAGATCAATACTTGTGGTTGTCTACTACACTAAAGCTAAAATTAACCCTACAAGCTCCCTACAAGCTCCCTAATTAACCCCTGCACTGCTGGGCATAATACACGTGTGCTGCGCAGCTTCATTTAGCGGCCTTCTAATTACCAAAAAGCAATGCCAAAGCCATAAATGTCTGCTATTTCTGAACAAAGGGGATCCCAGAGAAGCATTTGCAACCATTTTTGCCATAATTGCACAAGATGTTTGTAAATGATTTCAGTGAGAAACCTAGAATTTGGAAAAATTTAACGTTTTTTTTAATTTAATCGCATTTGGCGGTGAAATGGTGGCATGAAATATACCAAAATGGGTCTAGATCAATACTTTGGGTTGTCTACTACACTACACTAAAGCTAAAATTACCCCAAAAAGCTCTCTACATGCTCCCTGATTAACCCCTTCACTGCTGGGCATAATACACGTGTGGTGCGCAGTGACATTTAGCGGCCTTCTAATTACCAAAAAGCAAAAAGCCAAATATGTCTGCTATTTCTGAACAAAGGGGATACCAGAGAAAAATTTACAACCATTTATGCCATAATTGCACAAGCTGTTTGTAAATAATTTCAGTGAGAAACCTAAAGTTTGTGAAAAAATTTGTGAAAAAGTGAACGATTTTTTTTATTTGATCGCATTTGGCGGTGAAATGGTCGCATGAAATATTCCAAAATGGGCCTAGATCAATACTTTGGGATGTCTTCTAAAAAAAATATATACATGTCAAGGGATATTCAGGGATTCCTGAAAGATATCAGTGTTCCAATGTAACTAGCGCTAAATTTGAAAAAAAAAGTGGTTTGGAAATAGCAAAGTGCTACTTGTATTTATGGCCCTATAACTTGCAAAAAAGCAAAGAACATGTAAACATTGGGTATTTCTAAACTCAGGACAAAATTTAGAAACTATTTAGCATGGGTGTTTTTTGGTGGTTGTAGATGTGTAACAGATTTTGGGGGTCAAAGTAAGAAAAAGTGTGTTTTTTTCCATTTTTTCCTCATATTTTATAATTTTTTTTATAGTAAATTATAAGATATGATGAAAATAATGGTATCTTGAGAAAGTCCATTTAATGGCGAGAAAAACGGTATATAATATGTGTGGGTACAGTAAATGAGTAAGAGGAAAATTACAGCTAAACACAAACACCGCAAAAATGTAAAAATAGCCTTGGTCCCAAACGGACAGAAAATGGAAAAGTGCTGTGGTCATTAAGGGGTAGAGTTAAGGTCCTATATGGAGAGACTAGAATATGTGTGTTTTTCAGGATAAGTTTGAGACATTCATTGTGCGGCGGACTAGTGGAAATTTGCAGATATTTTTCAAGGGGAGATTGGCGGGTTTGTATACCAGATTCTTATTTTACATAGACTTCTTCAGACCCAACTTTTTTTTTCTTCCACAATTCAGCTAGAGCATGCAATTATAAAATCTTTGCAATTTTCTTCTATTATCTCATTTGTTTTGCTCTTTGGTACCCTTTGTTGAAAAGCATATCTAGGTAGGCTCGGGAGCATATTTCCCTCCTGTCATTGACTCACCAGATGTGTTCAGCTAGCTCCCAGTAGTGTTTTGCTGGTTCTTCAGCAAAGGATCCTAAAAAAATGAAGCCAATTTGAAAACAACAGTAAATTAGAAAGTTCTTTAAAATGTATATGCTATATACTTGCCATGTTTGGTATATGGTTAAGAGGGGGAGTGGGCCTCTTTGTCCTAAAATGTCCAGGCCTTTTTTTTTGGTCCCAGTCAGGCCCTGTTTGTCACATGACTCTAAAAAAATCACATGGTTGTCATATGACTCTGTAGAATTTATAGGGATGTCAAATGATTCTCCAGATACATACAGTTGTCACATGACTATCTAGATATCACATGGCTGTCACATGATTCTCAACAAATCATATGGTTGTCATATTTTTTTTTTAGAATTGCTAAGAATGTGAAAGGATTCTCTAGTTACAGTTGTCACATGATCCTCTAGATATCACATGGTTGTCACATGACGCTCTAAATATCACATGGTTGTCATATGACTCTTTAGAATTGAAAAGAATGTGAAATGATTATATATATATATATATATATGTATATATATATAAAAGTTGTTACATGACTCTCTAAATATCATGTCAAATGACTCACGTGACTATCTAGATATCACATGGTTGTCACATGACCCTCAACAAATCATTTGGTTGTCATATGATTTTTTAGAATTGCTAAGTATGTGAAATGATTCTCTAGATATTTACAGTTGTCACATGACTATCTAGATAGCATATTGTTGTCACATGACCCTCAACAAATCATATGTTTCTCATATGACTCTTTTGAATTGAAAAGGATGTGAAATGATTCTCCAGATAAATACAGTTGTCACATGACTATCTAGATATCACATGCTTGTCACATGACCCTTAACAAATCATATGGTTGTCATATGACATTTTAGAATTGCTAAATGATTCTCTAGATATTTACAGTTGTCACATGACTATCTAGATATCACATGGCTGTCACATGACCCTCAACAAATCATATGATTGCAATATGACTTTTTAGAATTGCTATGGATGTGAAACGATTCTTTAGATATTTATAGTGTTCACATGACTCTCCAAATATCACGTTTATCACATGACTCTAAAAAAAATCAAATGTGTGTCATATGACTCTCCAGAATTTCTAGGGATGTCAAATTATTCTCCAGATAAATACAGTTGTCACATGAATATCAAGATATTTACATAGTTGTCACATGACCCTTAACAAATCATATGATTGTCATATGAATTTTTAGATTTGCTAAGGTTGTGAAACGATTCTCTAGATATCACATGGTTGTCACACGACTCTCTAAATATCACATGCTTGTCATATGACTCTTTAAAATGGAATTCAATGTGAAATTATTCTCCAGATATATACAGTTACCACATGACTCTCTAAAAATCACATGGGTGTCATATGACCCTACATAGCATACACTTACACATGCAGATACACACACACTACATAGCACACTACATAGCACACTACATAGCATACACTTATACATGCAGATACACACACACTACATATCATACACTTATACATGCAGATTCACACTACATAGTATACACTTATACATGCAGATACACACACACACTACATAGCATACACTTATACATGCAGATACACACACACTACATATCATACACTTATACATGCAGATACACACACACTACATATCATACACTTATACATGCAGATACACAGACACTACATAGTATACACTTATACATGCAGATACACAGACACTACATAGCATACACTTACACATGAAGATACACACACACACTACATAGTATACACTTATACATGCAGATACACACACACTATATAGCATACACGTATACATGCAGATACACACACACTACATAGCATACACTTATACATGCAGATACACACACTACATAGCATACACTTATACAGGCAGATACACACACACTATATAGCATACACTTATACATGCAGATACACACACACACACACTACATAGCATACACTTATACATGCAGATACACACACACACACTACATAGCATACACTTAGACATGCAGATACACACACACACTTATACATACAGATACACACACTACACAGCATACACTTATACATGCAGATACACACACTACATAGCATACACTTATACAGGCAGATACACACACACTATATAGCATACACTTATACATGCAGATACACACACACTATATAGCATACACGTATACATGCAGATACACACACACTATATAGCATACACGTATACATGCAGATACACACACACTACATAGCATACACTTATACATGCAGATACACACACACTATATAGCATACACGTATACATGCAGATACACACACACTACATAGCATACACGTATACATGCAGATACACACACACTACATAGCATACACTTATACATGCAGATACACACACTACATAGCATACACTTACACATGCAGATACACACACACTACATAGCATACACTTATACATGCAGATACACACACACTACATAGCATACACTTATACATGCAGATACACACACACTACATAGCATACACTTATACATGCAGATACACACACACTACATAGCATACACTTACACATGCACATACACACACACTACATAGCATACACTTACACATGCAGATACACACACTACATAGCATACACTTATACATGCAGATACACACACACTACATAGCATACACTTATACATGCAGATACACACACACTACATAGCATACACTTATACGGGCAGATACACAGACACTACATAGCATACACTTATACATGCAGATACACACACACTACATAGCATACACTTATACATGCAGATACACACACACTACATAGCATACACTTATACATGCAGATACACACACACTACATAGCATACACTTATACAGGCAGATACACAGACACTACATAGTATAGACTTATACATGCAGATACACACACACACATTACATAGCATACACTTATACATGCAGATACACACACACTACATAGCATACACTTATACAGGCAGATACACAGACACTACATAGTATAGACTTATACATGCAGATACACACATTACATAGCATACACTTATACATGCAGATACACACACACTACATAGCATACACTTATACAGGCAGATACACAGACACTACATAGTATAGACTTATACATGCAGATACACACATTACATAGCATACACTTATACATGCAGATACACACACACTACATAGCATACACTTATACAGGCAGATACACAGACACTACATAGTATAGACTTATACATGCAGATACACACATTACATAGCATACACTTATACATGCAGATACACACACACTACATAGCATACACTTATACAGGCAGATACACAGACACTACATAGTATAGACTTATACATGCAGATACACACATTACATAGCATACACTTATACATGCAGATACACACACACTACATAGCATACACGTATACAGGCAGATACACAGACACTACATAGTATAGACTTATACATGCAGATACACACATTACATAGCATACACTTATACATGCAGCATACACTTATACATGCAGATACACAGACACTACATAGCATACACTTATACATGCAGACACACACACATTACATAGCATACACTTATACATGCAGCATATACTTATACATGCAGATACACAGACACTACATAGCATACACTTATACATGCAGATACACACACACTACATTACATACACCTACACATGCAGACACACACTACATATCATACACGTATACATGCAGATACACAGACACTACATAGCATATACTTATACATGCAGATACACACACACTACATTACATACACCTACACATGCAGACACACACTACATATCATACACGTATACATGCAGATACACAGACACTACATAGCATACACTTATACATGCAGATACACACACACTACATAGCATACACTTATACATGCAGATACACACACACACACACTACATAGCATACACTTATACATGCAGATACACACACTACATAGCATACACTTATACATGAAGATACACACACTACATAGCATACACTTATACATGCAGATACACACACACTACATAGCATAAACTTATACATGCAGATACACGCACACTACATAGCATACACTTACACATGCAGATACACACACACTACATAGCTTACACTTATACATGCAGATACACACACACTACATAGCTTACACTTATACATGCAGATACACACACACACTACATAGCTTACACTTATACATGCAGATACACGCACACTACATAGCATACACTTATACATGCAGATACACGCACACTACATAGCATACACTTACACATGCAGATACACACACACTACATAGCTCACACTTATACATGCAGATACACACACACTACATAGCTTACACTTACACATGCAGATACACACACACTACATAGCATACACTTAGACAGGCAGATACACAGACACTACATAGTATAGACTTATACATGCAGATACACACACACACACACACACACATTACATAGCATACACTTATACATGCAGCATACACTTATACATGCAGATACACAGACACTACATAGTATACACGTATACATGCAGACACACACACTACATAGCATACACTTATACATGCAGATACACACTTATACATACAGATACACACACACAGTTATGGATACAGATAGACACACACACACTACATCATATATGGGTATCTGTAATTCATTGTATGGGGTCCTGGGTTTGGCAAGCACATTAGCTGGCAGTCTGCGGCTGCCACTGTTCGTTACCCTGGTATTAGCACTGCTCATTGTATAAAACTGAAGGCATGCTACTATTATCATCAGGGGTTAGACATCATCACTACCAGAGGTAGGTTAGAGAGGTCACCATTACCCGTGGTCAGGGTGTATACAGCCTTCTTAACCCTGCTTAACCCACACACCATTCCTTTTCCACAGGGAATCTAACAGGTATCTAACCCTGTGAGAGCAAAGCCAGCTGCTTCTGAGTATGGGCCCAATAGAATAAAAAAAAAAAAATATATATATATTTTTTTTTAATGCCTGGGGCAAATCGGGACAGATGGCTAGCAACCCGGGACAGGGGGATAGACCCCTAAAATCGGGACTGTCCCGCGAAAATCGGGACAGTTGGGGGGTATGTCAGACTCTTTAGAATTTCTAGGGATGTCTAATGATTCTCCAGATAAATACAGTTGTTACATAACTTTCTAGATATCACATGGTTGTCACATGACCCTCAACAAATCATATGGTTGTCATATGACTTTTTAGAATTGCTAAGGATGTTAAGTTGAAAGATACAAAGGAACAGAGAGCAACTGGACTCAAGTGAAATCATTTAATATCAAAAGTTCAAATTTATAAACAAGGTCATTTGCATACCAGATATAAAAAGAAAACAAGCACATCAAAGAAATTTGTTGGAGCAGATGACGGCCGTGAAGTCACTTCTGATATACCCCCAGGAGAGCAGCAGACACTTCGGTGTGGACACAAGCATATACTGTTGCCTACCATCAGACACGCTTAAGTGTGAGGTTGGATTTTACCGTTAACGTGTGAGGTTGGATTTTACCTTTAAAGTTTCTTGCTTGTTGATCTTTCTACATATCTGGATTATAACTTATTTGGATCTCTGAAACCATTGGACATACTTTATATTCTTGTGTGGACTATAGCATATGCCTTATTGAAGCCTTTTTTGGCCAATGTACATTTCCGTATATGATATATATATGTACAATTATTGTAACACTTGCAACTTTAAGCATTTTAATTCCACTCACTCCTACTTAGAAGCGCTGATTTTTTATTCTGATTTTTTTTTTGTCTAAGGATGTTAAGTGATTCCCTAGATATTCACAGTTATCACATAATCCTCTAGATATCACATGGTTGTCACATGACTCTCTAAATATCACATGCTTGTCATATGATTGTATAAAATGGAATAGAATGTGAAATAATTATCTATATATATATATATATATATATATATATATATATATACAGTTGTCATGTGACTCTCTAAATATCACATGTTTATCACATGACTATAAAAAAACCACATGGGTGTCATATGACTCTTTAGAATTTTTAGGGATGTCAAATGATTCTCCAGATAAATACAGTTGTCACATGACTATCAAGATATCACATGGTTGTCACATGACCCTCAACAAATCATATGGTTGTCATATAACTTTTTAGAATTGCTAAGGATGTGAAACGATTCTCTAGATATTTACAGTCGTCACATGATCCTCTAAATATCACTTTTTTGTCACATGACTCCCTAAATATCACATGCTTGTCAATTGACTCTTTAGAATAAAAAAGAATGTGAAATGGTTCTTCATATATATATATATATATATATATATATATATATATATATATATATATATATATATATAAATATATAAATACAGTTGTCACATGACTCACTAAAGATCATATGTTTATCACATGACTCTAAGAGAATCACATGGGTGTCATATGACTCTTTAGAATTTCTAGGGATGTCAAATGATTCTCCAGATAAATACAGTTGTCACATGACTATCAATATATCACATGGTTGTCACATGACCCTCAAATCATATGGTTGTCATATAACTCTTTAGAATTGCTAAGGATGTGAAATGATTCTCTAGATATTTACAGTTGTCACATAATCCTCTAGATAGCACATGGTTGTCACATGACTCAATAAATATCACATGGGTGTCATATGACTCTTTAGAATTGCTAAGGATGTGAAATGATTCTCTAGATATATACAGTTGTCACATAATCCTCTAGATATCACATGGTTGTCACATGACTCTCTAAATATCACATGCTTGTCATATGACTCTGGAAAATGGAAAAGAATGTGAAATTATTCTCCAGATATATACAGTTGTCACATGACTCTCTAAAGATCACATGTTTATCACATGACTAAGAAAATCACATGGTTGTCATATGACTCTTTAGAATTGGTAAGGATGTGAAACGATTCTCTAGACATTTACAGTTGTCACTTGATCCTCTAGATATCACATGGTTGTCACATGACCCTCTAAATATCACATGCTTGCCATATGACTCTTTAGAATTGAAAATAACATGAAATTATTCTCCAGATATATACAGTTGTCACATGACTGTCCAAAGATCACATGTTTATCACATGACTCTAAAAAAATCACATGGGTGTCAAATGACTTTTTAGAAATTCTAGGGATATCAAATGATTCTCCAGATAAATACAGTTGTCACATGACTATCTACATATCACATGGCTGTCACATGACCCTCAACAAATCATATGGTTGTCATATGACTTTTTATAATTGCTAAGCATGTGAAATGATTCTATAGATATTTACAGTTGTCACATGATCCTCTAGATAGCACATGGTTGTCACATGGCTCTCTACATATCACATGTTTGTCATATGACTCTTTAAAATGGAATAGAATATAAAATGACTCCATTTATATACAGTTGTCACATGACTCTCTAAATATCACATTTATCACATGATTCTAAAACAAAATCACATAGGTGTCATATATATCTTTAGAATTTCTAGGGATGTCAAATTATTATCCAGATAAATACAGTTGTCACATGACTATCAAGATATTCCATGGTTGTCACATGACCCTTAACAATTCATATGGTTGTCATATGACTTATTAGAATTGCTAAGGATGTGAAACGATTCTCTAGATATTTTCAGTTGTCACATGATCCTCTAGATATCACATGGTTGTCATATGACTCTTTAGAATTGAAAAGAATGTGAAATGATTCTCCAAATATGTACAGTTGTCACATGACTCTCTAAAGATCACATGTTTATCACATGACTCTAAAAAAAATCACATGGGTGTCATATGACTCTTTAGAATTTTTAGGGATGTCAAATGATTCTCCAGATAAATACAGTTGTCACATGACTATCAAGATATCACATGGTTGTCAAATGACCCTCAACAAATCATATGGTTGTCATATGACTTTTTAGAATTGCTAAGGATGGGAAACGATTCTCTAGATATTTACAGTCGTCACATGATCATCTAAATATCACTTGGTTGTCACATGACTCTCTAAAAATCACATGCTTGTCAATTGACTCTTTAGAATAAAAAAGAATTTGAAGCGATTCTCTAGATATCACATTTTTGTCACATGATCCTCTAGATATCACATGGTTGTCACATGACTCTCTAAATATCACATGCTTGTCATATGATTTTATAAAATGGAATAGAATGTGAAATAATATATATACAGTTGTCACGTGACTCTCTAAATATCACATGTTTATCACATGACACATGGGTGTCATATGACTCTTTAGAATTTCTAGGGATGTCAAATGATTCTCCAGATAAATACAGTTGTCACATGACTATCAATATATCACATGGTTGTCACATGACCCTCAAATCATATGGTTGTCATATAACTTTTTAGAATTGCTAAGGATGTGAAACGATTCTCTAGATATTTACAGTCGTCACATGATCCTCTAAATATCACTTTTTTGTCACATGACTCCCTAAATATCACATGCTTGTCAATTGACTCTTTAGAATAAAAAAGAATGTGAAATGGTTCTTTATATATATATATATATATATATATATATATATATATATATGTACTGTATATATATATATATATATATATATATATATAAAAATACAGTTGTCACATGACAAGGATGTGAAATGATTCTCCATATATATACAGTTGTCACATGACTATCTAAATATCATGTTTGTCACATGACTCTAAAAAATTACATGGTGTCATATGACTCTTTATAATTTAAAGGGATGTCAAATGATTTTCCGGATAAATACAGTTGTCACATGAATATCTAGATATCACATGGTTGTCACAAGACCCTTAACAAATCATATGAGTCACGGAAGATGATTGTTTATGGCGTAGTTATCGCAATTGCCAAACTGGTCAAGAAATTACTTTTTGGTTAATGTAATTATTATTTGTCTTTGTTTAATTTAAATAATATTATCATCTCAAAGGTTTACTATAAATACATTATATATATTCTGATCTTTGGGATGTTTGGGAAGATTAGTAAAGTATAGAGGCATATTGGAAAGTTGATTACATATTTATACTCTTGATAAATCATGATTGACAGCCTGATGAAATGGCACTGTTGGCCGAGAAACGCATGGCTGGTTTTAACTTGTTTTTAATAAACTTGTTTCTATTTTATTCACCCCTTGTCAGGGTGCCAGGAATCAGACAGACGAGAAGTGCAAAAATAATCACACCTTTATTAATAGCAAAAAATAATAAAAAGTCCACAAGTCAAATAACAAGCCAGGAGTCAAAACCAGAGCTGGTAGTCATACGAGCCGAGTCAGGAGCCAAAGCGAATAGTCAGACGAGCCGGAATCAGGAACAAGGAAAACAGCAGAGTCAGGAACAAGCCAGGGATCAGGAACCAGGAAGGACGTCAGGCAGCCAGGTAATACACAGGCACTCTCACAAACAGGTCTGAGACAACGCAAAGGCAAAGCATACTGAACAGAGGCCTTTTAAATAATAAGTGATGACATCACAATTCTGAGACTGCATCCTGTCTCACATGGATGATGCACACCAGTCTGGCCATAAAAGGAAGTGCAGGAAATGAGCAGCATCCCCCACAATGCACCATAGTCAGGAAGAGAGGTGAGTAAAATGGCTGCCAGCAGCACATGGCAAACACAACAGGGAAAAAACCCTGACACCCCTGCTTTTGTGAATAATTAATCCCCCTCTGTTGTGGGTTTCTCCTCTGGATTATTGCACATACGAGGGGTAGTCCAGTCCCTCACACCCCCCCTTTCCGATCAAGCTGATTGGTGCTGGTATTGAGGACGCTGGTTCCTGACGTTCAGTGGAGAAAGCTATCCCGATTGGTGAGACGACACCATGTGACCGGCCACAGGATATCTGGAGTGAGTCTGTCGGGTGACTAAGAGGTCCCGGCCTGTTGATTACAGTACTGTGCGTGCCTCCTTCCATGTGAGTTGCTATTTGTTTGTTTCACCTGTGTACTAGTTCAGACAATATTGTTCTATGTGGCGCCTCCTCTTCTGTCTTCACAGGCTCTTCACATAAATCATGATTGTGTCATTATAACTTTACCGCCCCTTTAAACATTTTCAATCTTAGATATACCTATACGAGAAGTTTAGAGAATTTCAAGTCTTATTGCACTTTAATCGAAGAAGGGCAAAGACTGGAGATTCGCTCATATGTCAATCATGAGATTTGTATTTTGGAGCACTGTTGGAAAATCAGAATCTATGGAATTTCTATGCACACATTATAGACAAGTCTGAACTGTGAAACAGTTTATTGTGGAAATATTTTTGTTTTGGGAAAATAGGGTTTATCAAACATTCAGCTAGATTTAGAGTTTTGTCGGTAAAAACCTGCAGCTCTAACGCTCCTTTTTTTTCCAGCGCACCGTTTAAACAACGCTGGTATTATGAGTTGTCTGAATGGCTGTGTTAGGCTCAGAAAAGTGAGCGTTTAGCCAAATTTAGTGCCACTTCCACCCTCAATACCAGCGTTGCTTATGGTAGCGGTAAGCTGGAAAAACGTGCTTGTGCACGATATCCCCATAGGATACAATGGGGCTGAGCTGGGGCTGAGCTGGCTGGAAAAAAAACTAACACCTGCAAAAAAGCAGCGTTCAGCTCCTAACGCAGCCCCATTGTTTCCTAAGGGGAAACACTTTCTAAGTCTACACCTAACACCCTAACATGAACCCCGAGTCTAAACACCCCTAATCTTACACTTATTAACCTCTAATCTTCCGCCCCCGCTATCGCTGACACCTACATTATATTAGTAACCCCTAATCTGCCGCTCCGGACACCGCCGCCACCTACATTATCCCTATGAACCCCTAATCTGCTGCCCCCAACATCGCCGACACCTACATTATATTTATTAACCCCTAATCTGCCCCCTCCAACGTCGCCGCCACCTACCTACACTTATTAACCCCTAATCTGCCGACTGGACATCGCCGCCACTATAATAAATGTATTAACCCCTAAACCGCTGTACTCCTACCTCTCAAACACTATAATAAATTTTATTAACCCCTAATCTGCCCTCCCTAACATCGCCGCCACCTACCTACAATTATTAACCCCTAATCTCCCACCCCCAACGTCGCCGCTACTATAATAAAGTTATTAAGCCCTAAACCTAAGTCTAACCCTAACCCTAACACCCCCCTAAGTTAAATATAATTTAAATAAAACGAAATAAATTTACTATCATTAAATAAATTAATCCTATTTAAAACTAAATACTTACCTATAAAATAAACCCTAATCTAGCTACAATATAACTAATAGTTACATTGTAGCTATTTTAGGATTTATATTTATTTTACAGGCAACTTTGTATTTATTTTAACTAGGTACAATAGCTATTAAATAGTTAATAACTATTTAATAGCTACCTAGTTAAAATAATTACAAAATTACCTGTAAAATAAATCCTAACCTAAGTTACAAATACACCTAACACTACACTATCAATAAATTAATTAAATAAATTACCTACAATTAGCTAAAATTAAATACAATTAAATAAACTAAACTATAGTACAAAAAAAAACTAAATTACAGAAAATAAAAAAATTACAAGAAGTTTAAACTAATTACACCTAATCTAAGCCCCCTAATGAAATAAAAAAAATAAAAAAAAAAATAATAAAATGCCCTACCCTATCCTAAATTACAAAGTAATCAGCTCTTTTACCAGCCCTTAAAAGGGCTTTTTGCGGGGCATTGCCCCAAAGTAATCAGCTCTTTTACCTGTAAATAAAAATACAATACCCCCCCCAACATTACAACCCACCACCCACATACCCCTACTCTAAAACCCCCCTTAAAAAACCTAACACTAACCCCCTGAAGATCTCCCTACCTTGAGTCGTCTTCACACAGCCGAGCCGAATTCTTCATCCAAGCGGGGCAGAAGAAGTCCTCCATCCGGTTGAAGTCTTCATCCAAGCGGGGCAGAAGAGGTCTGATCGGAACAGCCAATAGAATGCGAGGTCAATCCGATTGGCTGACTTTTTCCTACCTAGATTCCTATCAGCCAATCGGAATTTGAGGGACGCCATCTTGGATGACGTCATTTAAAGAAACCGTCATTCATCGGGAAGTCGACGGCCAGGATGGATGTTCCGCGTCGGAGGTCTTCAGGATGGATTAAGATAGAAGATGCCGCTTGGATGAAGACTTCAATCGGATGGAAGACCTCTTCTGCCCCGCTTGGATGAAGACTTCAACCGGATGGAGGACCTCTTCTGCCCCCGCTTGGATGAAGAAAGAGTAGGAGTATGTGGGTGGTGGGTTGTAATGTTGGAGGGTATTGTATTTTTATTGATCACTTTGGGGCAATGCTGGTAAAAGAGCTGATTACTTTGTAATTTAGGATAGGGTAGGGCATTTTATTATTTTGGGGGGCTTTTTTATTTTATTAGGGGTGTAATTAGTTTAAAATTCTTGTATTTTTTTTATTTTCTGTAATTTAGTGGGGGTTTTTTGTACTATAGTTTAGTTTATTTCATTGTATTTAATTTTAGCTAATTGTAGGTAATTTATTTAATTAATTTATTGATAGTGTAGTGTTAGGTGTATTTGTAACGTAGGTTAGGATTTATTTTACAGGTAATTTTGTAATTATTTTAACTAGGTAGCTATTAAATAGTTATTAACTATTTAATAGCTATTGTACCTAGTTAAAATAAATACAAAGTTGCCTGTAAAATAAATATAAATCCTAAAATAGCTACAATGTAACTATTAGTTATATTGTAGCTAGATTAGGGTTTATTTTATAGGTAAGTATTTAGTTTTAAATAGGATTAATTTATTTAATGATAGTAAATTTATTTCGTTTTATTTAAATTATATTTATTTAGGGGGGTGTTAGGGTTAGGGTTAGACTTAGGTTTAGGGGTTAATAACTTTATTATAGTAGCGGCAACGTTGAGGCAGGAGATTAGGGGTTAATAATTGTAGGTAGGTGGCAGCGATGTTAGGGAAGGCAGATTAGGGGTTAATAAAATGTATTATAGTGTTTGCGAGGCGGGAGTGCGGCGGTTTAGGGGTTAATACATTTATTATAGTGGTGGCAATGTCCGGTCGGCAGATTAGGGGTTAATAATTGTAGTTTGGTGGCGGCAAAGTTGGGGGGGGCAGATTAGGGGTTAATAAATATAATATAGGTGTCGGCGATGTTAGGGACAGCAGATTAGGGGTTCATAGGTATAATGTAGGTGGCGGTGATGTCCGGTCAACAGATTAGGGGTTAAATAATTTTATTTATTTTTTATTTTTATTTTTTTTTTTTTTTTTTGAGTTTTAAATTTTTTCTTTATTAAGAACAAAAGGTACATACAGTTAAATAACCAAAGAAAGAAATTACTTTCCACAGGTACATCAAAACAATTACATAGCATTAACATATAACAATTAGGCGTATTGCAGAGTTATATACATCCATATATATTGTAAACAATATTTGTGCTTCTTATTCGGTCAATGCGGGGAGTCTACTATGTATCTAGAAGTCACGGATAGCGGAGTATAACTCCAGAGTCGTAGTGATAGGGTTGAAGTGACAGTTGTAACCACGTTTCTCAATTACTTTGTCGGTCTGTATTTTGACATGGTCATTCAGTGGCATTGGGAGTAAGGGGTAGGTTATAGGGTTAGTAGGGAGGGAGTCATCACATGGGAGGGGGAGGGGAAGTTCAGGTAAGAAGAGGTGAGGAAAGGGGAAGGGGTTAGGGTAAAGAACGCGGTAGTAGAGATAGAGACATGAAGAGAGTGAGTGGGGGAGAAAGGGGAGGAAAAAAAAAAAAAAAAAAAAAAAAAGAAAAAAAAAAAAAAAAAAAAAAAAAAAAGAAAAAAAAAAGGGGAGGTAAAACTACTTGTGCGCGGTATCTCCAGTCCCAACTGCCTAGGGAGAGGAAGAGCAGTACGGGAGTCCGTATGGGTCTACTGGATCTGAATCCAGTCACCCCAGATTGCCCAGTAAACTTCCATTCGCTCTAACGAGCTATATGCAAATTTTTCCATGTTGGCTAAGTATTGTATTACCTCACAGACTTCCGAAATCGTGGGTGAGGTAACCTGTTTCCAGGCTCTAGCAATGCAAAGTTTGGTGGCCGCCATCACATAGATCACCAGTTGTTTGCTACATTTGGGGAGAGTATTATCCATGATGTGGAAGAGTGCCACCCTTGGCGTTAGCTGTATAGTCAGATTCATAGAATGCAAGAGTGTCTCGACATCTTTCCATAGGTCCTTTATTTTAGGACATGACCACCATATATGGGAATTGGAGCCTACCCTTCCGCACGATCTCCAGCAATCGGGAGATACATTAGGAAACATTCTCGACAGTTTGGTGGGGACTCTGTACCATTGTAGCATTAGTTTCATATAACTTTCGAAGATCGTTATACAATGGATCGTTTTTTTTGTCAATTCAATCGCTGCTTTCAGCTCTATATCTGATATGATTAAAGCCAACTCCTTGCACCACATTTTGATTTGGCTTGGGAGGCCTTCTGAGTGGTCTTGTAGCATGGCTTTGTAGTGGAATGTGAGGGGTTTCCACGTCCCCATCTCAAGCAGCCATCTTTCTTCCCATTTAGAATGGGGTCTGAGCGTCTGAGTGCCAAATTTCCAGGAGCGAAGTAAGCTGAGTACCCTACAGCATTCAAAGTAGAGCCATAAGGGAGAACCGCTTAGTAAGTCAAGTACTTGATGAACTGTCATAAGTTTACCGTTTGAAAACAGATGTTCCACCATGTCTATGTTGTGTTGTATCCAAAACTCAAGATGGATATTCGGTAGGTCCCAGAGAAGACCCCTTATCTGGTGAATCGGTGAGGGATGTGGGGCAATCTCCTTATGATGTCTAAGTACATGCCACATTTTGATATTTTGTTGTACTATGGGGTTAGGAACTCTATCTACCAGCTGCTTGTGTTCATGAACCCAGAGAATACTTGGTAAGTCTAGGCCTTCAGGTAGGTGTAGTTCCTCTATTTTGAACCATTTCGGTTCCTCTCTAGTCGGGCCCCAAGCCGTGATCTGTGATAGTCTAGCGGCTTCATAGTAAAGGAATATATTTGGAAAAGCTACTCCACCTTTGGAGAACTCTCTCTGCATGGTTTTGTAGCCAATCCTAGGCATCTTTTTCCCCCATACATACTTAGAGAAAATTCGGTGAATTTGTTGTAATGTACCATGCGGGATGTTCAATGGGAGACATCGGAATAGGTACAGCGCTTTAGGAAGCAGTGACATTTTCACCGTGGCGATGCGGCCCATCCAAGAGATTTCTCTGAAATCCCATCTGTGTGTTAAGGATCGCAACTCAATGATGAGGGCGTCAAAGTTTAAAGAGAGGATGACGTCTAGGTCTGCACTTAGGTGAACACCTAGATGTTTGAGGGACGATGTAGACCAGTGAAAGTCATACGTTTCACGTAGGCTCAGGAGTTGGTCTTCGGGCAAGTTAATACTGTATGCCTCTGTTTTTGAGACGTTTATTTTGTAATAGCTCAGGAGGCTAAACTGTTCTAGGGCAGTGAAAACCGCCGGGACTGAACTTTGGGGGTTTGTGAGAAAGAGAGTAACGTCGTCCGCATACAGAGCAATCTTTTCCTGACTGGTGCTTACTGGTAATCCCTCAATGACAGGCGACATCCGAATCAGTTCTGCCAATGGTTCCATGACCAAGGCGAATAGCAAGGGGGATAGTGGACAGCCTTGCCTGGTACCATTGGAAATATTGAAGGGAGGAGAGCAGAAGCCCAACCCTCTTACTCTGGCACTTGGATTAGAGTACAAGACTTTGATCATGGTTATGGCTTCGGGTGGAAAGTCAAACGTGTCCAAAACTCTCCACATATACTCCCATCTGACCCTGTCAAACGCTTTTTCAGCGTCTAGTGACAGGGCCAGAAGGGGGACAGCTCGTCTCTTCGCCTCGGAAAAGACGGAAATCAGTCGTCTCGTATTGTCCGGGCCCTGCCGGCCGTTCACGAATCCGACCTGATCTGTGTTGATTAATCCCGGCAGCAGGGGAGACAGCCTTTCCGCGAGAATTTTAGAATATAATTTTGTGTCTACATTAATAAGTGAAATGGGACGGAAATTGCCGCAAAGGGTCGGGTCTTTACCCGGCTTTGGGATCGCAACTATAGTTGCTTCAAGATATTCTTGTAGTATCTGTCCTTCAGTTCTGATTTCGTTGTATGCTTGACAGAGTACAGGTTTGAGTTGCGTTTGTAATTTTTTGTACAATTGCCCCGGAAACCCATCCGGGCCCGGGGCTTTATCAGTCTTCAACTGTTTAATTGCTATTCCGAGTTCCATTTCAGTAATAGGTTCAGTTAGCTTAACCTTGTCTTCCTCTGAGAGTTTGGGTAGGCCTAGTCTCTGTAAGAAGGAGGAGATATCCGGAGGAGACATCACTCTGGGTGTCTCATGAGAGTTGATGTTATACAGGCGTTCATAGAAGTCGGCAAAAGCCTTTCCTATGTCTTCAGGAGCATGTACTTTTTGACCTTCAAGGACGAGGTATGGTATTCGGGAGCTAGCTAGTTTCTGCTTCAGTTTATTTGCAAGCATCGAGCCTGCTTTGTTGCTTTTTGAGTACATAATCATTTTGAATCTCAAAAGGGCTCGTTTAAATTTCTCCACTTCCAGGTTTTTAATCTGTGATTTCAAATTCAAAATCTCAGTGGATAGGCTAGCTGTAGGCATTAGTTTGTTTTGCCTTTCTTTCGCCCGAAGGTCGCAAGTGAGCTTGCCTAGCGGGGCCCCCCATTTTTTTTTGATATTCGATGCCTTTGCAATACAGAATCCCCTGATGTACGCCTTTAATGCTGCCCACCTGATTTGGTGTGAAGTCTGATTGGGTCTGTTAGTGTCTAAAAATTCCTCGACCCTGTCGACCAATTCTGTGACAAAAGAGATGTCCTCCCAGAGAAACCTCGGGAGCCTCCATGACGGTCTAGCCAGTGCGGATCTCTCAATGTCAATAGACATTGTAACAGCGTCATGATCTGACCATGGACAGCTGCATATGCTAGAGTTTGTGATGTTGTTCATAGACCAGGAGTCGACAAAGAAGTAGTCCAATCTCGAGTATGATCGGTGAGGGGGAGAAAAAAACGTGTAATCTCGTGAGTCAGGGTGACATGCCCTCCACACATCATAGAGCTCAGACTGGTATATCAGGTTTTGAAATTTAGGAGCTGTAGATCTAGAGTAGTTGTCTAAAACTCTATCTTTCAGGAGTTTTTTGTCCGTATGGGGGTCCCAGACTAGATTAAAATCTCCTCCTAGAATTAATGTGCCTTGCTTCAGGCCATCGATAAGATGCAGCATCGTGCGGAGGAAGGTTATCTGACCTTGGTTAGGGGCATACAAGTTTACTAGAGTGAAGAGGTGTGAATTCAGTTTGCAAACCACCAAAAGAAATCTTCCTTCTGGGTCCATTTCTATATGTTGTGGTTGAAATGCAACTCTTGCACTGATGCAAATTGAGACTCCTCTGGTTTTTTCATGGTAGGTCGAATTAAGGACCACCGGAAAGTGTCTAGATTTCAATATTGGAGTATTAGTTGAAGACCAATGCGTCTCCTGTAAAAAGGAAACATCACACTGGAGCTTCCTTAAGTAAGTTTGTACCATGCTTCGCTTCTCTGGCGAGTTAAGTCCCTTCGTGTTGAGGGAGACAAATTTAAGACCAGGGTTCATCGCGAAAGAAAAAAAAAAAAAAAAAAAAAAAAAAAAAAGGGGGGGGGGATCTAAAGGGTGAGGAAGGAGGAAGAAGGGAAGTTAAATAGCCGTTGTTAGTAGTCTGAGAGCAGTAATGAGTGTGGGCTGGTGGTTATCGTCTGTTTATAAGTTATGAAAATATGAAAAGTAGGTCACTTATTGAATGCGATTGAATCTGTGTTCTTGTGCTTACTTTCGGTAAGCTATGGTGTTACCCTTGGGGGGGGTGGAGAGATACAGTCCTACGACTGCATTAACCAATGTCCAAAAGAGTAAGAAATAAGAGAAAGAAAAACTGAAAAACTGAAAATCGGAGAGAGGAGAGAGGAGATGGGGTTCGGGCCGAGGCAAAGTCTGTAAGCAGGGGGGGGGGGGGGAGGGGGAAAGAGAAACAGTAATGTGTATCACTTCCCTGATAAGCAGGGTCAATTCTATGTATATTTATCGAGGTGTAACTGTATAAATTAGTATCATTTTATAGGTCATGAGGAAAGAAGAAAAAGGTGTTCCTGTATAGGGTTTAACCGTAAATGATTAAAAGTGCAGATGTCAAGGAGAGAAAAATGAGATATTAATGGTTCAGTGTGCTGTCCTGAAGGTCATGTAAAAACTTTATCTGATCAAAACAATATCTTTCAATCATAAATGCGAGAGAAAATGGTGAAGGATCACAGTAATCATAATAGCTTCAGTCTGTGTAATTAGAACCTACCAACTATATTTTAGCACATAATGGTATCTTTGTTGCCTAGGTTAGGTGTTTCTGTTCTGATCTAACATCTGGTATGGGTCATAGTAGCTTCACTCTGTATAACCAAAACCTGCGAATCTACATTTAAGTGCATAATGGCAGCTTAGTTGCCAAGGTCAGGTGTTTCAGTTCTGATCTCGCATCTCTTATGTGGCTTATCTATTGATATTTAGGCTAATCTATACTCACAGGTGCAAAACTAATATATCTTAATTAATAATTAACTCATATAGGCAATAGAGAACTAGAGGGGATCTAGTAAAGCCTTTTTGTCAGATATGCTTAGGACTTGTCTTATAGCATTTACTTTAGGACTCAATAAGTTATGCCTTATCAAGCGAGACTCTCCGATTGAGGCTAACAGGCTCTAGTCATGTGATGAAACATATCCTTCCTATCACATCCATCTTAACATACCCCTTCGCATATTCAGCGGCTTATGTGTCTCTATTAGTACCTAGTGGGTGTATGCTAGGTTTAAATATAATTGTAGAGTACTATGGGCTGAGAGCTATTAAAGCAAGTATGGGTGTCTAGGGAATAGGGTGCGGGAGTCAAGGTCCTGGGAAATGATACGTACTTTGGAACAGAGATAGTAATATTTTATCTCTTGTAGAGGCTGTTAGGTTGGTTAGGAATTACCTGTCTCAAATCTCTAGACAAATGTAACATATGATAAACATAGGGCTTGTGAGTTATGATAAACATTGCATATAATCAGTGTCAAGAGTAGCACAGAATAACTGTAAACATTGTAAGAGAAAGAAAAAAATTCAAGCATTTTCGTTATCAGCAATAGGGCAAAATGGGATAGTCTCATATTGCGTGTCCATATCCTTGCAGCGTATCCCCATATATACCTTCCATATAGGATTCATTGAAATTTGCAACAAGTAACAGAGATGATAAGAAATAAACCTAAGCATTGCTAGAAAGGTATGTATTACTCTGACATTTTCACAGTCGAAGCCAGACCAGGAGGATGAATCCTGAGGCAGAAGGTCTCTTATGACAGTACATGTAATCAATATCAAGAGTAACACATGAAAACTGTAAACACAGATGAAGAATAAGCCTGAGCATTGCAAGAAAGGTATGTATTACTCTGACATTTTCACAGTCAATGCCAAAACAGGAGGATGAGTCCTGAGGCAGAAAGTCTCTTATGACAGTACATGCAATCAATATCAAGAGTAACACATAAGGACTGTAGGCACTGCAAACAATAAAAAGAATTCTAGCATTTACATTATCAGCAATAGGAAATCTAAGCATTGCAAGAAAGGTATGTAGTACTCAGATATTTTCACAGTTAGAGCTGAGTCAGGAGCACGGTCCCTAAGGTAGGAAGTCTCTTATAATATGTATGTGTCCATGAAACTTATCTTCAATCAGGATCCAATGTCTCTAGTCCTGTAGTTTAACATTCCCCCTTTCATAACAGTTGCATAACTAGGGAGCAAATAAAACATCCCCCCTGCAAAACAATATAACAAAAAACATTTAGTAGCAAAGGATATACTTATCAGTCTTCATCTCCTGAGGATTCTTCTACCCTATCTGATGATAGTTGCTGAGGTGCTAAGTTCTGTCTTTTAGAAGGGGTACTTCTCTGAGCAAGGGGCCTCCATTCAAATGCAGATGGTCTTAGGATAGAGGAGGGGGTAGTGTTGAGTTCCATATCCTGAGGGATAAGGGAGCTATTTTCTCCAAATTGGTTGGGGAACTTGGTCCATCCCTTGAGAAGGAAGAGGCCTTTGTCTGGGGTATCCGCTGTGTAGAATCTTCCATCTTTTTGAATCAGAAGTTTAGTAGGGTATCCCCACCTATATTTAATTCCCATCTGTCTCAATGTCTTTGTCACTTCACGGAATGTGCCTCTCTTTTGCATCGTAAATTGAGACAGATCTGGAAATATTTGTATAGAGGCAAATTTGGCTGGCAGAGTGGGGCGAAGAAACATGGCTCTAAGAATTTGTTCTTTGTATGTGAAGTAGTGGAATCTGGCTATCACATCCCTTGGTTTCTCTGCTGAGACATTCCTCCCCCTGGGGAGTCTGTGCGCTCTGTCTATCAGGGTCTCGTTGGGGAAACCTGGAGGGTGGAGTATTTCACACAGTTCAAGAAGGTATTTGCTAAGATCAGTTGGGGTAATCTCTTCAGGTACACCTCTAAATCTTAAGTTGTTTCTGCGGGAGCGGTCTTCCATATCCGCCATCTTAGCTTCAACTGTGTCTAGCATGTCCACTAGAACTTGAGAGTGGTTAGCCAAGTTTCCCTGTTCAACAGTTAAGTCCTCTTGTTTTTTTTCCAGGACATCAATGCGTTCACTAATAACGCCAATATCTCGCCTGAGGTCTGCCGTGGAGCTCTTAATAGCTTTTGTAAGGGAATCTTGGAGAGAATTCATCCTCTGAGTAAGGGTAGTGACAATATCTGAGGCTACAGAGTCAGGGATACTGCTCTCAATGTTAGCAGCTTCGGCCATATCACAGCCGTTTCCTAGTAATTGCTGTGGAGTGTCAGGATCGGTTGCAGGCTTTCCCAGAGTAGGTTTGACTTTAAAGTGGTCTACCACCGATTTCCTATACTCTGAGGGATTAGCGGTTTTTCTTCTAGACCCTTGTGGCATGATAAAGGAAGTGGGGGTTCAGTAGAAGTACTCCAATATGAAATGATATGATTGGGTAGAGATCTCTTAGTTTCTTAGATCATATTCCTTTATGTTCCATTTTATGCCTCGGCCCTAAGGACCCCTGTCTCCTAGTGCATGTTGTGAGCCATGTGGATCGACTAGTCCAAGATTAGAACCGGCATATGGTTGTACTTCGCCCAGTGGCGGCTTATAGTGAGAGCCTCCTCTGTTTCAAGCAGTTTCAGGATGAGGAAAAAGCAACCAACAGAGTTAAGCCTTCTGCAAGCACTGTCTCCCCCCCGGGGATATGCCTCCTATCGGCGAAGTCGGTAAAAGGTTGGGTGGTATGACCCACAGGTACCCCGCTCCTGCAGGAAAGGGTGGGGGGGGGACTAGTGAAGAGCAGTTATAATAAGGATAGTGAGTAGTGCCGGGCCCTTATTGTGGTCGGTAGGTACTGAGAATTCTGTTAGTGTGGGCTTCTGAGGGGCTGCAAGTAAGCATGAGGGAGAAGTGAGCTGCAGCGAACTTCAGAGGTGTCCAGAGTATATAGGGCCGTAACAGTGTTAAAAGGCCGCTGTGAAAAAGTCTGTGTGAGCAATTGCCTGTGGACTGTATCTTAGAGGGGGGTAATATACATAGCGATTTGGATACAAAAGTCACAGTCTATGTGTCCCTTATAGGAGCCGCAAGGAACTCGCTACTTACAGGCCGCCACGTGGGATGCTGCGGGGGTCACCACATCTGCCAAAGTGGAAAAAAGCAGAATCCAGTCGTTGCTTCCCCTCTCTCCTAGGGTTATTGTAGGTCCGGTAAGTCTACAAGGTGTATTGTTGTCACCAGGTACACTTTTATTTCTTCAGGCCTGGTGTCGAGTGCCGGTGTAGGCCGCAGCCGCGGTCTTTCCTGGGAAGCGGTCCGGTTCTCCTGGGCAGTCTAATTTTGCGGTCAAAATTGACTGAAAAATCGGACAGGGATCTGCTCCGGGTAGTGTCACTAGTTGCCCCAGGTGGTTTGTGAGCAAATTCGCTAGGTGTATATAGCTAAAAAAGGCTAAAATACCGCTTTTGCAAGGAGAGCTCAGTCACTACACGTCTTGCTAGTTATGCTGCTGGCTCCGCCCCCCAAATAATTTTATTTTAGTGTTTGCAATGTGGGGGGCCTCAGTTTAGGGGTTAATAGGTAGTTTATGGGTTTAAGTGTACTTTGTAGCACGGTAGTTAAGAGTTTTATGTTTCGGCGTTAGCCCATAAAACTCTTAACTACTGACTTTTTTAGGCGGTAGGAGTCTTGGCGGTAGAGGCTGTACCGCTCACTTCTTCCAAGACTCGTAATACCAGCGTTAGGCAAATCCCATTAAAAAGATAGGATACGCAATTGATGTAAGGGGATTTGCAGTAGCCAAAAGTAGCGGAAGAAAAGTGAGCGGTGACCCTCTACCTCCCTGACTCTAAATACCAGCGAGCGTTAAAAAGCAGCGTTAGGACCCCTTAACGCTGCTTTTTAAGGCTAACGCAGAACTCTAAATCTAGGTGATTGATTTTTAGCATCTTCACAAACATAAGAAGATACACTGTAAATAATTTTTGATTTATAAGACTTTCACATTATACAATTTGATTTATCTAGAAGGCACTTAAACAAACAAATTAACAAAAAGGGGCACTTGTAAAGCATTTGCGCCGTTTCGAGCTTATATATACATTCATGTGCATACAATCAGCACTCATTACTAACATGCTCCCATTGGACATTTGCCTATAAATCATGCAAACACCATCGCCAATATGTCCCGGATGGTCGACATTCTATCAAATCGCTCTAGTGTGTTTGATAACATTGTTTATCATTGTTATCAAACACACTAGATTTGCTAGTTTGCTCTTGCTACTTGGCTCTGCAAATATGGACAACCGTCAGTTAGCGTGTGTTGGTGCTGTTGGACAACTTATGTACAACAGACTCAGGCGTGACAGGCGCCTCGGACAGAGGCGCTGGGAACGTCTGAGGCGAAGGGCTCCTCCAGTACACAGGGTGAGGCTCACCTTGGATGCCTTGAGTGATGCCCAGATTTATGACGTGTTTAGGCTCAATAGGCAGCAGCTTGTTAGCCTATACAATGTCAAGAACTACTTGGAGCCACACAAGCGTATTGTGAGGATTTATTATATGATTAATGAGAACCCAGTTGTATCTACTCCACTCAGTCTCACACCAAACCTAGGTACCTTGATAAACTAGGAACCTTATTTTGCTCATTGACTGAGGGTGACCTGTTTAGGTCAAAAGTAAATTACAACAAACTTTAGTTGCAGGAGATATGCACAACAATGTGTAAAAAGTTTAATACTATGTATGTGCTAATACTCTCCAAATTAATATAATAGCTAATTGCTAAATAATAGATAATCTCTTTGGAGAATGTGAAATAATATTAACTTTATGTAATTGAAGCTCTGTTAGCATCTCTTCATATGGAATGTAGCATATCACTCAGATACAAAACTTGAATGTTTAGGGTAGTATAGTTCATATGCAAACTTATTTATAGATACAGCAGGATTGTTATAGCATTATATTGTATGCAGAAATAACCAGGTTTTAAGCATGCAAACTTTCCAGTAGTAACGTAAATGTAGAGGATTGATTTGTTAGTATATGCAGTCTTTGGAATAATATGATATTAGCGTTACTACGGCAATAACTTTATGTAAAGTACGATACCCATGACTTCATGACCAGCGTGTACTTGTGGAGTCTTTGCCAGCTGGCGAATATGTTGTCCTGTGAAGCAAAGTTGAATGCGACACAGACTCCCGGAGTGCTGATGACGTCAGACGCCGAACAACTGCAGACACGCTGTATGTCAGTTAGCGTTGCTGAACAGAATGGTGTCCTGTAATTGAAAAGAACTTTGCAGATTGAAGGTTAGCAAACACTTGATGAAATAGAGAGAGCTCCTTGAAAGTTATGTTCACTACTCATGAGAATCAAATTACCAAGCACAGTTGAATTAGAGAGGAGGGCTTATAAAGGCATAACGGTCATGTGATATTATGTTTAAAGGGACAGTCAAATGTGGAAATCATGAAGTATAGAGAGAGAGTTACTGTGATATGACAGGACACCCCCCTTAACGATCTGCTCCGGAGATCAGGGTTTGGGACGGTCTGGATGTCTGCGATGAAATAAAGATATCAATCTAGGGGCTGATAAGTTAGTGGATGGTTCCCAAGAATCCTCTTCAGATGTATAATTTTTCCACCGGACTAAATACTGTAGAGAATTCTTATAGAATCTAGAATCTAGAATGGATTCAACTTCGTATGAAACTTCATCCTCAATGAGTGTAGGAACTTGAGTTGTCAAGACTTGATCTCTGACTGGAACATAAGGTTTCAAAAGGGATACATGAAATGTTGGATGTATCTTAAAAGAATTCGGTAGTTGTAAAGTGACAGCATTAGCATTAACAATCCTAATAATTTTGTAAGGACCAATAAACAGAGAACCAAGCTTTTTACTGGGAATATGAAGCTTCAAGTGTTTAGAAGACAGCCAAACTAAATCTCCCACCTTATAATCAGGAGGTTTCGTTCTCCTTAAGTCATAATAACGTTTTTGCTTTTCTTGAGATTGTAATAAAATCTGTTTTAGTTGAATGAATCCTTCAGCAATCGTATTTACTGTGTCATTTACCAAAGGACAAGAACTTTCTGATCTTTGAAGAAGATGATAAGAGGGATGAAACCCATAGTTAATAAAAAATGGAGTTGTATTGGTAGATGAATTAATGGTGTTATTGTAGGAGAATTCAGCAGTAGGTAGAAGAGAAGACCAGTTGTCTTGTTGAAATGTACAGTAGCATCTTAGATATTGCTCTAAACTCTGATTAGTCCTTTCGGTCTGACCGTTTGTTTGAGGATGGTAAGCTGAACTCAAACGGCGATCAATATGCAAACTAGAACAGAGTTGTGTCCAAAATCGAGAGGTAAATTGTGTACCCCTGTCAGTCGTAATAGAATTAGGTAATCCATGCAATCTGACAATATGTTTGATGAACAATTCAGCTGTTTCTGAAGCTGTTGGTAAAGTGTGAATAGGTATAAAATGTGCCATTTTTGAAAAGAGATCCACAACAACCAGGATGACTGTGTTGTTAGAAGAGGGAGGTAGATCGACAATGAAGTCTAGGGCAATATCTTGCCAAGGTCTGTCTGCGATTGGAAGAGATAAAAGTAAACCATAAGGGTGAATTCTTTGAGATTTACATTTGGTACATACAGCACACCCTTGTATGTATTGTTTAACAGACTGAATCATATGTGGCCACCAGAAATCCCTTTGAATTAAATGAAGAGTTTTCTTGAAACCAGGGTGTCCTGAAAGTGGTATATCATGTGCCATAGTTAAAATGTCATTCCTAAGAGATTCTGGAACATACAGTGCATGACCATGGTAAAAAAATCCATCATTACCTTTATGAATCCTGGAATCATTAATCAATGGATCATTCTGTTGTTGTTCTTTGAGAATAGATGTTTTCCCCACTAAGAGGCCGATGAATTTTTCTGGTGGTATTATTGAGTTTAGTTCAGAACTCTCAGTTAATGGAGTTGAATATCTAGATAGAGCATCTGCCTTTGTATTTCTTACTCCTGGACGATAAGTGATTAGAAAATCAAATCTAGTAAAGAATAAACTCCATCTGACTTGTCTGGAGGAAAGACTTTTATTAGTTTTTAGATATTGTAGATTACGATGATCTGTAAATATGATGATTGGAAATCTTGCCCCTTCTAGTAGATGTCTCCAAAATTCAAATGCTGCCTTGATGGCTAGAAGTTCTTTTTCCCCAATTGGGTAATTAATTTCGGCCGAATTCATAACCCGAGAATAATATGCGACAGGATGAAGCATGTTGGTAGAAGAATCTCTTTGAGACAGAATGGCTCCTATTGCAAATTCGGATGCATCTACTTCTAATGTATATTGTTTCGATGGATCTGGGAATTGTAGGATTGGAGCGGTAATGAAACTATGTTTGAGAGCATTGAAAGAGTCATCTGCCTGTTGGTTCCAGTGGTATTTGTGGTTCTTTCGGGTGAGTAGTGTGAGAGGTTTTGCGATAGTAGAGAAACCTTTAATAAATTTTCTATAAAAATGTGAGAATCCTAAGAACCTCTGGAGCTCTTTCTTATTTTTTGGAATAGGCCAGTTAGTGATAGCTTGTACTTTGTTGTCCTCCATGGATATTCCTTTTGGTGAAATATGATACCCCAGGAAAGAAATAGTATCAGAATTGAATATACATTTTTCTGCCTTAGCATATAAGTTGTTCTGTCTTAATCTTGAAAGAACTGTTCTGACATGTTGTATGTGATCCTCTTTGGAATTTGAATAGATGAGAATATCGTCCAAATAAATGACAATGTATATTAAACAAATCGTTAATCACAGCACCACAAAAGCATTCTATCCACTATCAGAAAAAATTAGAAAAAATTCTATATATGTTTTTAGGGTGCAAGAGTTTAGTAAAACCTCCAATTTTACCATCTACAAATAACCAAAAAATGAAACTCAGCACACCTCAATTTAGCAAAAAGTGTAAATGTAATTTATTACAAGGTATCTAATTACAATACTATAATATGAATCCACAACTTTCAGTCCATCCACACATGCAAACTACTTTCATTCATAAAATAATAAGATTCAACCCAGGCGTCCCTGGAAGAATCAACCAAGGCTCTCAGAAAAACCGCTATTAATGTCTTAGAAAGTTCATGTAGATGAAACGGTGAACAGTCCCTTAGACATGTAAAACTTTCACAGTGGTTTTGAATTTAAAATCTTAGATGCAATTTTTCAGATATGGTTGCTGTAAGGAGATTCTTTTTCGATTATAAATGTATCTTCTTATACATGAAATTTGAATAACATTTTGAGCTCTGTAATTATTCCCTTATTCAGCATACACCTTTTTATGATGAGTATAAGCACATTTATGGGTTAGTGCAAAACAGAACAAAAAGCCGTTAGTTCATCCAGCATATGTATTCAACTATATGTTAACACTCTATATACTCCAAGGCTCTTTCCAAGTTCCCCTCTTTAAACCACACTTGCGGTTGGGTAGTGTTCAGCCCGGGTATCGGTACGTAAGTATTCTAACAGTTCATGTTGTAACATATGCATAAAGTTTCTGACCCTTTCCAGGTATTAGAGTGTTAATAAATTAAAGCGTCTCTAATGTGATGGAAACCGTGTGTTAAATCAGCAGGTGTATTACCAATCATCTGTATTGCGTCTGTGTTAGTATAGAAGCTGGCCAGTTAGAACATGCATGTTAATTAGCTTTATAATACTTGCGATTTCACATCCTTTTGGATAACTGGAGATGCCCCCGACTTTTATCCACTCATGCGGACGGGAGAACAAACACTTGTTTCGGTCTTGTGTCTTTATGAAACCACGGCTCTTTTCTGTAATCTTTTTGCATCAAAGTCCTTGTATCGACAAGCGGTTCAGTGAGCAGCCTTACACTCCGACGCGCGTTTCGGGACTCCGCCCTTTCTCAAGGAGTATGAGTACTCCTTGAGAAAGGGCGGAGTCCCGAAACGCGCGTCGGAGTGTAAGGCTGCTCACTGAACCGCTTGTCGATACAAGGACTTTGATGCAAAAAGATTACAGAAAAGAGCCGTGGTTTCATAAAGACACAAGACCGAAACAAGTGTTTGTTCTCCCGTCCACATGAGTGGATAAAAGTCGGGGGCATCTCCAGTTATCCAAAAGGATGTGAAATCGCAAGTATTATAAAGCTAATTAACATGCATGTTCTAACTGGCCAGCTTCTATACTAACACAGACGCAATACAGATGATTGGTAATACACCTGCTGATTTAACACACGGTTTCCATCACATTAGAGACGCTTTAATTTATTAACACTCTAATACCTGGAAAGGGTCAGAAACTTTATGCATATGTTACAACATGAACTGTTAGAATACTTACGTACCGATACCCGGGCTGAACACTACCCAACCGCAAGTGTGGTTTAAAGAGGGGAACTTGGAAAGAGCCTTGGAGTATATAGAGTGTTAACATATAGTTGAATACATATGCTGGATGAACTAACGGCTTTTTGTTCTGTTTTGCACTAACCCATAAATGTGCTTATACTCATCATAAAAAGGTGTATGCTGAATAAGGGAATAATTACAGAGCTCAAAATGTTATTCAAATTTCATGTATAAGAAGATACATTTATAATCGAAAAAGAATCTCCTTACAGCAACCATATCTGAAAAATTGCATCTAAGATTTTAAATTCAAAACCACTGTGAAAGTTTTACATGTCTAAGGGACTGTTCACCGTTTCATCTACATGAACTTTCTAAGACATTAATAGCGGTTTTTCTGAGAGCCTTGGTTGATTCTTCCAGGGACGCCTGGGTTGAATCTTATTATTTTATGAATGAAAGTAGTTTGCATGTGTGGATGGACTGAAAGTTGTGGATTCATATTATAGTATTGTAATTAGATACCTTGTAATAAATTACATTTACACTTTTTGCTAAATTGAGGTGTGCTGAGTTTCATTTTTTGGTTAAATGACAATGTATGTGTCGAGTAAATCTTTGAAAACATCATTAATAAAGAACTGAAAAGTTGCAGGTGCATTGCACAAACCAAAAGGCATAACACAATACTCGTAGAGACCATACCTTGTACGAAAGGCAGTTAACCATTCATCACCTTTGCGAATTCTAATTAAATTATATGCACCTCTTAAATCCAGTTTGGTGAAAATGGTAGCACCCTGTAACCTCTCTATGAGTTCTGGAATAAGAGGTAAGGGATATCTATTTTTTATTGTACAGTTATTCAATTGTCTATAGTCAATTATAGGCCTGAGACTGTCATCTTTATTCTTCACGAAAAAGATTCCGGCACCAGCTGAAGATGTAGAAGGCCGAATAAAACCTTTTTTTAGATTTTCCTCAAGATATCCTTTGAGATGAAGCAGTTCTGGTTCAGAGAGTGGATATATACGACCATAAGGAATTTTACTGTTTGGTTTTAAATCGATAGGACAGTCGTAAGGTCTGTGAGGAAAAAACATCATTAAAATCTGAGTACTCTGTAGGTATATTTGTCATATCGACCTGTAATAGAGTTTGTGTTTGTGTACAGTGTGTTTTACAATATGGTGAGTCAAAGGAAATAGAACCACTATTCCATAAGATGGTTGGTTGATGTTTCTTTAGCCATGAGAGTCCTAGAATTATGGGGTATAAAGGAGAATGAATAACCTCGAAGGTACACAATTCAGAGTGACCTGATGAAAATGCTAATGATAATGGAACTGTATGATGGGTAACAGGACCTGAATTGATAAAAGAACCATCAACGACTCGAATAGGTAATGCAATTAATTTTTTAATTATAGGAATCTTGTGATTTTCAACAAAAGAAGAATGAATGAAATTATTAGTTGCTCCTGAATCGATTACCACCTGGGCTTTAAGTTGATGTTGATCCCACTGTAGACAAACAGAAAGAGTAAAGTGAGATGAGTTTTTTTATAACAGTCTCATTTAAATGAGCTATCTCTTGCTTACCCTTTTTTGATTTTAACAGAATTGGACACTCCTTTACTCCGTGATCTTTAGCAGCACAATATAAACAAAGATTATGTTGTCTTCGTCTGGCCTTTTCTTCCGGTTTAAGAAGACCTTTGACAAAGCCTATCTCCATAGGCTCATCAGTTGATCGGACAGTGGAAACTGAATGAGAGCTATAGGATTTCTTGGTAGATAATTCTGATGACCCTCTTTCAATCTTCCTTTCCCTCAAACGACGATCAATAGATATAGACAAGGTCATAAGATTTTCTAAGTCCTTAGGAATAACTACACGTGCCAATTCATCTTTTAGAGAATCTGCTAATCCAATACGAAATTGATTTGTCAAAGCTGGGTTATTCCACTGTGTGTCAGGTGCCCACCTTTTGAAGTCAGTTATATATTCTTCTACAGGGCGTCTACCTTGTCGCAAATTTCTGATCGAATTTTCTGCTGAAGCTTGTTTGTCATGATCTTCATATAGTAAGGACATGGCATTAAAAAATGATTCTAATGAGTTTAAGATGGGATCTTCTTTCTCATAGTATGCATTTGCCCATGCCTTGGCTTCACCAGTGAGATAGGAAATTACCGTTAGAACTTTAACCCTTTCGGTAGGATAGGTTCTTGGTTTCAGTGAAAATAATAAAGTACATGAATTTTTAAAGTCTCTAAATTGAGTCCTGTCTCCAGAGAATCTTTCAGGTGGACATATTTGTGGCTCAGGGGAAACAAGAGGTGGTGGTAACATTTGAGCAGGTACATGATCCCTAATGTATTTTCGTAATTCCTGATTTTCAACTTGGAGGTCCCTAAGACCCTGGATCATTATATCCATATTTTGAGAAAGGGTTCCAACACGGTTAGATAATTCAGTAACATCCATTATAGATACAAGGGGGTTAAGGGGCTTGGTAATATGTGAGGATTTATTATATGATTAATGAGAACCCAGTTGTATCTACACCACTCAGTCTCACACCAAACCTAGGTACCTTGATAAACTAGGAACCTTATTTTGCTCATTGACTGAGGGTGACCTGTTTAGGTCAAAAGTAAATTACAACAAACTTTAGTTGCAGGAGATATGCACAACAATGTGTAAAAAGTTTAATACTATGTATGTGCTAATACTCTCCAAATTAATATAATAGCTAATTGCTAAATAATAGATAATCTCTTTGGAGAATGTGAAATAATATTAACTTTATGTAATTGAAGCTCTGTTAGCATCTCTTCATATGGAATGTAGCATATCACTCAGATACAAAACTTGAATGTTTAGGGTAGTATAGTTCATATGCAAACTTATTTATAGATACAGCAGGATTGTTATAGCATTATATTGTATGCAGAAATAACCAGGTTTTAAGCATGCAAACTTTCCAGTAGTAACGTAAATGTAGAGGATTGATTTGTTAGTATATGCAGTCTTTGGAATAATATGATATTAGCGTTACTACGGCAATAACTTTATGTAAAGTACGATACCCATGACTTCATGACCAGCGTGTACTTGTGGAGTCTTTGCCAGCTGGCGAATATGTTGTCCTGTGAAGCAGAGTTGAATCCGACAAAAGAGAGGAGCTGCGACACAGACTCCCGGAGTGCTGATGACGTCAGACGCCGAACAACTGCAGACACGCTGTATGTCAGCGTTGCTGAACAAAGAATGGTGTCCTGTAATTGAAAAGAACTTTGCAGATTGAAGGTTAGCAAACACTTGATGAAATAGAGAGAGCTCCTTGAAAGTTATGTTCACTACTCATGAGAATCAAATTACCAAGCACAGTTGAATTAGAGAGGAGGGCTTATAAAGGCATAACGGTCATGTGATATTATGTTTAAAGGGACAGTCAAATGTGGAAATCATGAAGTATAGAGAGAGAGTTACTGTGATATGACAGGACACCCCCCTTAACGATCTGCTCCGGAGATCAGGGTTTGGGACGGTCTGGATGTCTGCGATGAAATAAAGATATCAATCTAGGGGCTGATAAGTTAGTGGATGGTTCCCAAGAATCCTCTTCAGATGTATAATTTTTCCACCGGACTAAATACTGTAGAGAATTCTTATAGAATCTAGAATCTAGAATGGATTCAACTTCGTATGAAACTTCATCCTCAATGAGTGTAGGAACTTGAGTTGTCAAGACTTGATCTCTGACTGGAACATAAGGTTTCAAAAGGGATACATGAAATGTTGGATGTATCTTAAAAGAATTCGGTAGTTGTAAAGTGACAGCATTAGCATTAACAATCCTAATAATTTTGTAAGGACCAATAAACAGAGAACCAAGCTTTTTACTGGGAATATGAAGCTTCAAGTGTTTAGAAGACAGCCAAACTAAATCTCCCACCTTATAATCAGGAGGTTTCGTTCTCCTTAAGTCATAATAACGTTTTTGCTTTTCTTGAGATTGTAATAAAATCTGTTTTAGTTGAATGAATCCTTCAGCAATCGTATTTACTGTGTCATTTACCAAAGGACAAGAACTTTCTGATCTTTGAAGAAGATGATAAGAGGGATGAAACCCATAGTTAATAAAAAATGGAGTTGTATTGGTAGATGAATTAATGGTGTTATTGTAGGAGAATTCAGCAGTAGGTAGAAGAGAAGACCAGTTGTCTTGTTGAAATGTACAGTAGCATCTTAGATATTGCTCTAAACTCTGATTAGTCCTTTCGGTCTGACCGTTTGTTTGAGGATGGTAAGCTGAACTCAAACGGCGATCAATATGCAAACTAGAACAGAGTTGTGTCCAAAATCGAGAGGTAAATTGTGTACCCCTGTCAGTCGTAATAGAATTAGGTAATCCATGCAATCTGACAATATGTTTGATGAACAATTCAGCTGTTTCTGAAGCTGTTGGTAAAGTGTGAATAGGTATAAAATGTGCCATTTTTGAAAAGAGATCCACAACAACCAGGATGACTGTGTTGTTAGAAGAGGGAGGTAGATCGACAATGAAGTCTAGAGCAATATCTTGCCAAGGTCTGTCTGCGATTGGAAGAGATAAAAGTAAACCATAAGGGTGAATTCTTTGAGATTTACATTTGGTACATACAGCACACCCTTGTATGTATTGTTTAACAGACTGAATCATATGTGGCCACCAGAAATCCCTTTGAATTAAATGAAGAGTTTTCTTGAAACCAGGGTGTCCTGAAAGTGGTATATCATGTGCCATAGTTAAAATGTCATTCCTAAGAGATTCTGGAACATACAGTGCATGACCATGGTAAAAAAATCCATCATTACCTTTATGAATCCTGGAATCATTAATCAATGGATCATTCTGTTGTTGTTCTTTGAGAATAGATGTTTTCCCCACTAAGAGGCCGATGAATTTTTCTGGTGGTATTATTGAGTTTAGTTCAGAACTCTCAGTTAATGGAGTTGAATATCTAGATAGAGCATCTGCCTTTGTATTTCTTACTCCTGGACGATAAGTGATTAGAAAATCAAATCTAGTAAAGAATAAACTCCATCTGACTTGTCTGGAAGAAAGACTTTTATTAGTTTTTAGATATTGTAGATTACGATGATCTGTAAATATGATGATTGGAAATCTTGCCCCTTCTAGTAGATGTCTCCAAAATTCAAATGCTGCCTTGATGGCTAGAAGTTCTTTTTCCCCAATTGGGTAATTAATTTCGGCCGAATTCATAACCCGAGAATAATATGCGACAGGATGAAGCATGTTGGTAGAAGAATCTCTTTGAGACAGAATGGCTCCTATTGCAAATTCGGATGCATCTACTTCTAATGTATATTGTTTCGATGGATCTGGGAATTGTAGGATTGGAGCGGTAATGAAACTATGTTTGAGAGCATTGAAAGAGTCATCTGCCTGTTGGTTCCAGTGGTATTTGTGGTTCTTTCGGGTGAGTAGTGTGAGAGGTTTTGCGATAGTAGAGAAACCTTTAATAAATTTTCTATAAAAATTTGAGAATCCTAAGAACCTCTGGAGCTCTTTCTTATTTTTTGGAATAGGCCAGTTAGTGATAGCTTGTACTTTGTTGTCCTCCATGGATATTCCTTTTGGTGAAATATGATACCCCAGGAAAGAAATAGTATCAGAATTGAATATACATTTTTCTGCCTTAGCATATAAGTTGTTCTGTCTTAATCTTGAAAGAACTGTTCTGACATGTTGTATGTGATCCTCTTTGGAATTTGAATAGATGAGAATATCGTCCAAATAAATGACAATGTATGTGTCGAGTAAATCTTTGAAAACATCATTAATAAAGAACTGAAAAGTTGCAGGTGCATTGCACAAACCAAAAGGCATAACACAATACTCGTAGAGACCATACCTTGTACGAAAGGCAGTTAACCATTCATCACCTTTGCGAATTCTAATTAAATTATATGCACCTCTTAAATCCAGTTTGGTGAAAATGGTAGCACCCTGTAACCTCTCTATGAGTTCTGGAATAAGAGGTAAGGGATATCTATTTTTTATTGTACAGTTATTCAATTGTCTATAGTCAATTATAGGCCTGAGACTGTCATCTTTATTCTTCACGAAAAAGATTCCGGCACCAGCTGAAGATGTAGAAGGCCGAATAAAACCTTTTTTTAGATTTTCCTCAAGATATCCTTTGAGATGAAGCAGTTCTGGTTCAGAGAGTGGATATATACGACCATAAGGAATTTTACTGTTTGGTTTTAAATCGATAGGACAGTCGTAAGGTCTGTGAGGAAAAAACATCATTAAAATCTGAGTACTCTGTAGGTATATTTGTCATATCGACCTGTAATAGAGTTTGTGTTTGTGTACAGTGTGTTTTACAATATGGTGAGTCAAAGGAAATAGAACCACTATTCCATAAGATGGTTGGTTGATGTTTCTTTAGCCATGAGAGTCCTAGAATTATGGGGTATAAAGGAGAATGAATAACCTCGAAGGTACACAATTCAGAGTGACCTGATGAAAATGCTAATGATAATGGAACTGTATGATGGGTAACAGGACCTGAATTGATAAAAGAACCATCAACGACTCGAATAGGTAATGCAATTAATTTTTTAATTATAGGAATCTTGTGATTTTCAACAAAAGAAGAATGAATGAAATTATTAGTTGCTCCTGAATCGATTACCACCTGGGCTTTAAGTTGATGTTGATCCCACTGTAGACAAACAGAAAGAGTAAAGTGAGATGAGTTTTTTTATAACAGTCTCATTTAAATGAGCTATCTCTTGCTTACCCTTTTTTGATTTTAACAGAATTGGACACTCCTTTACTCCGTGATCTTTAGCAGCACAATATAAACAAAGATTATGTTGTCTTCGTCTGGCCTTTTCTTCCGGTTTAAGAAGACCTTTGACAAAGCCTATCTCCATAGGCTCATCAGTTGATCGGACAGTGGAAACTGAATGAGAGCTATAGGATTTCTTGGTAGATAATTCTGATGACCCTCTTTCAATCTTCCTTTCCCTCAAACGACGATCAATAGATATAGACAAGGTCATAAGATTTTCTAAGTCCTTAGGAATAACTACACGTGCCAATTCATCTTTTAGAGAATCTGCTAATCCAATACGAAATTGATTTGTCAAAGCTGGGTTATTCCACTGTGTGTCAGGTGCCCACCTTTTGAAGTCAGTTATATATTCTTCTACAGGGCGTCTACCTTGTCGCAAATTTCTGATCGAATTTTCTGCTGAAGCTTGTTTGTCATGATCTTCATATAGTAAGGACATGGCATTAAAAAATGATTCTAATGAGTTTAAGATGGGATCTTCTTTCTCATAGTATGCATTTGCCCATGCCTTGGCTTCACCAGTGAGATAGGAAATTACCGTTAGAACTTTAACCCTTTCGGTAGGATAGGTTCTTGGTTTCAGTGAAAATAATAAAGTACATGAATTTTTAAAGTCTCTAAATTGAGTCCTGTCTCCAGAGAATCTTTCAGGTGGACATATTTGTGGCTCAGGGGAAACAAGAGGTGGTGGTAACATTTGAGCAGGTACATGATCCCTAATGTATTTTCGTAATTCCTGATTTTCAACTTGGAGGTCCCTAAGACCCTGGATCATTATATCCATATTTTGAGAAAGGGTTCCAACACGGTTAGATAATTCAGTAACATCCATTATAGATACAAGTGGGTTAAGGGGCTTGGTAATATGTGAGGATTTATTATATGATTAATGAGAACCCAGTTGTATCTACACCACTCAGTCTCACACCAAACCTAGGTACCTTGATAAACTAGGAACCTTATTTTGCTCATTGACTGAGGGTGACCTGTTTAGGTCAAAAGTAAATTACAACAAACTTTAGTTGCAGGAGATATGCACAACAATGTGTAAAAAGTTTAATACTATGTATGTGCTAATACTCTCCAAATTAATATAATAGCTAATTGCTAAATAATAGATAATCTCTTTGGAGAATGTGAAATAATATTAACTTTATGTAATTGAAGCTCTGTTAGCATCTCTTCATATGGAATGTAGCATATCACTCAGATACAAAACTTGAATGTTTAGGGTAGTATAGTTCATATGCAAACTTATTTATAGATACAGCAGGATTGTTATAGCATTATATTGTATGCAGAAATAACCAGGTTTTAAGCATGCAAACTTTCCAGTAGTAACGTAAATGTAGAGGATTGATTTGTTAGTATATGCAGTCTTTGGAATAATATGATATTAGCGTTACTACGGCAATAACTTTATGTAAAGTACGATACCCATGACTTCATGACCAGCGTGTACTTGTGGAGTCTTTGCCAGCTGGCGAATATGTTGTCCTGTGAAGCAGAGTTGAATCCGACAAAAGAGAGGAGCTGCGACACAGACTCCCGGAGTGCTGATGACGTCAGACGCCGAACAACTGCAGACACGCTGTATGTCAGCGTTGCTGAACAAAGAATGGTGTCCTGTAATTGAAAAGAACTTTGCAGATTGAAGGTTAGCAAACACTTGATGAAATAGAGAGAGCTCCTTGAAAGTTATGTTCACTCCTCATGAGAATCAAATTACCAAGCACAGTTGAATTAGAGAGGAGGGCTTATAAAGGCATAACGGTCATGTGATATTATGTTTAAAGGGACAGTCAAATGTGGAAATCATGAAGTATAGAGAGAGAGTTACTGTGATATGACACGTATGCACAATGCTATTCCTGGCGTGTCCAAGATACTTTGCTGCATACATGTATTGGCATCCGGAAGCTTTCAATCCACAGAGGGGTATTTGGGCGGCTGGCTCAAAGCACCTTCCCTGTGGTATTTGATAAGTTTCTGAATGACATCACAAGAAAATGCCAAATTTTTATAGGATTCCCTCAAAATGAGGACGATTGGAGAGACCTCAAGAGGGAATTCTATAATATAGGTGGCATACCCAATGTGTTGGGGGCAATATATTGCACCCATGTTGCTCTGTGGGCTCCACAGCCAGACGAGGAGCTATATAGGAATCACAAATACTTTCATTCTTTGAATGTGCAGTTAATTTGCAATGCACAGATGCACATTTTGAATGAGTTTGTATAATTTCCTGGCTCTGCTCATTACTCCTACATCCTCAGGCAGTCATCAGTCTGGCGTCAGTTTGAGGAGAGACAGTTTCCTCACGTATGACTTGTTGGAGTACAACAAGGTTTCCAGATATTTTGTGAGGACCAGGGATCCTTAGGCATAGTTTGTGGAAGCTCTAGTTGCTACTTGGATGTTTTGTCTGGCTTACATTTTTCCTCCTCTTGTTCTGTTACCAAGAGTGATAGCCAGGATTAAGAAGGAGGTGTCATCAATAATTCTTATTGCTCAAGCTTGGCCTTGCAGAACATGGTTTGCAGATCTGGTACAGATGTCTAGTTGTTCTCTGTGGCCTCTTCTGCCTCCTTCCTTTTGGGCCACAATCTTCTGTCTCATGGTCCATTTTTTTGTCAGGATCACAAATCTCTAAACTTGATAGCTTCAAAATTTAATGCTTAGTTTTCAGACACAGAGGTTTTTCTGATTCTGTCATTGAGACTTTGATTCAGGCTCGTAAACCTGTGGCAAGGAAGATTTATCACACGGTTTGGAAGGCTTTTATTTCTTGGTGTGTGGAACGGTTATAGTTGGCACACTTTTAGAGTTCCTAGAATTCTTCAGTTTCTTCATTGATTAAGCCAATTTCTCCTCCGTGGAACCTTAATTTGGTTTTAAGAATTTTGCAGGTTCCTCCTTTTGAACCCATGCACAATTTGGTTATTTAGCTTTTGTCCAAGAAAATGTAGTTTATTTTGGCCATTTATTCTGCTAGAAGAGTTTATGAGTTGTTTCCTGTTTCCAGTGAGGCACCTTATCTTGTTTTACATCAGGATAAGGCAGCTTTAGTAACAAGTTTGATTTTTTTTTTTGCCTAAAGTAGTTTATTCTGACAGTATTAACTGTCAGATTGTTGTGCTTTCATTTTGTCCTAATACAAAGAATTCTAAGGAGAGGCTTCTCAACAATTTTGATGTTGCCAGAGCTTTAAAGTTCTATTTACAGGCTACTAAGGATTTTAGGAAATCCTCTAGTTTGTTCATTTTCCGGTTCCAGGAAGGCTCAGAAGGCTACAGCCGTTTCGTTAGCCTCCTGGTTAAAGCTTTTGATTTATAAGGTTTACTTGGAGGTGGGACACGGTTTGGAAGGCTTTTATTTCTTGATGTGTGGAACGGTTATAGTTGGCACACTTTTAGAGTTCCTAGAATTCTTCAGTTTCTTCATTGATTAAGCCAATTTCTCCTCCGTGGAACCTTAATTTGGTTTTAAGAATTTTGCAGGTTCCTCCTTTTGAACCCATGCACAATTTGGTTATTTAGCTTTTGTCCAAGAAAATGTAGTTTATTTTGGCCATTTATTCTGCTAGAAGAGTTTATGAGTTGTTTCCTGTTTCCAGTGAGGCACCTTATCTTGTTTTACATCAGGATAAGGCAGCTTTAGTAACAAGTTTGATTTTTTTTTTTTGCCTAAAGTAGTTTATTCTGACAGTATTAACTGTCAGATTGTTGTGCTTTCATTTTGTCCTAATACAAAGAATTCTAAGGAGAGGCTTCTCAACAATTTTGATGTTGCCAGAGCTTTAAAGTTCTATTTACAGGCTACTAAGGATTTTAAGAAATCCTCTAGTTTGTTCATTTTCCGGTTCCAGGAAGGCTCAGAAGGCTACAGCCGTTTCGTTAGCCTCCTGGTTAAAGCTTTTGATTTATAAGGTTTACTTGGAGGTGGGACAGTCTCCTCTTAAATATATTACTGCCCATTCTACCAAATCAGTTGCTACTTTCTGGGCTTTCAAGAATGAGGCATCTGTTAAATTTGCAAGGCAGCTACTTGGTCTTCCTTGCATATCTTTACTAAATTCTACCATTTTGATGTTTTTGCTACTTCTGAAGCTGCAGTGGTTTCTAGAGATTAAGGACCAGATTACAAGTGGAGCACTATTCAACGCTCCTGCTCAAGCATTTAGTAAGCTTTTTGAGCGCGTTGTGTTGCACTTGTATTGAGTTGAAAGTAAACTGTTTTCGCTCATGCGATAACCCGAAGCGCATACAAAGCCAACCTCTTCCCCCATAGAAGTCAATGAAGTAAAAAACTGGGGGGGGGGGGGGGACCCTACTACTAATTTTAAAAATACATGTACAAATTATTCTCATGCTAATCTTTGCTCTAACTACATCATTCAAACAATGATTTATTTAGGGCCAGATTACAAATGGTTTGGTATTTTGTGTTTCCGCTATTGCAGTATTTTGTGTTTCCGCTATAGTGATAACTCCGCTAGAATTAAGATTGATTAAGCTCTGAGAAAGCAGGAAGAGGTCTCAGTATCAGGCTGCATTAGGAGGGTGCATGTGGAGACCTGTTTAGTACCTGTCTAGTACTTGTCTGCATACAAGTTAAAGGTCTGGTAAGCAAATTGTTTATTTTGTAAACAACTGTGAATATCTGTTTGTTTTTCACTGGAGACAGAGTAGCTGGACCAGTGATAGTAGTTAGGGAAACTACTGTTAGTTAGTCTCCTAATAGGAGTAGGCCTTTTTGTTTTGTATTTTCTGTTGCTACTGAAAAGCATTTTTACACTTAAAGGGGAAGTGTACCCTGACTCTGGAAAGAGACTTTGTTTTACATTTATTAAAGAAAAGCTGCATTCAAAACACAGTTGCCTGACCGTATTTGCAGTGACCTTTCCACAAATGGTGGCAGTCGTGGGATTGGTGTCGCACCAGCTCAACTGACACAAGAGCCATAAAGGTATGAAACCCACAAAATAAATTAAGAATGGAGGATATTGTAAAGGCCCAGCTACAGGCTACTTCAGTGCAGCAAGAGACTAACAGGCAAGCTGCAGCTTTTGTAGCAGCCCAAAAGGAAACTAACAGGCTCCTAGCTAAACAAATTAGAGCTTTAAGTGAAACACAGAAATAGGTCCTGGAATGCCTAAGTACCCAAAGGGTACCTGCCCAAGCTGGAGAGGTAAGCAGGATACAGGCAAGCAGCTGTCTGCAGAAAATAACTCCAGATTATGATGTGGAGACCTACCTGCTAGCATTTAAATGAACTGCCACCAGTGAAGCTTTGCCCCCAGAGCAGTGGGCCGGTATAATTGCTCCTTTCCTCCTTGAAGAAGCACAAAAGCTTTTTATGAGGCTGCTGCAGACTACCCAAAACTAAAGGCTGAAATTCTTGCCCGGTTGGGAGTGACAGTGACTGTAACAGCTCAGCGCTTCTATAGGTGGTAATTTAATGAAAGAAAGGCTCCCAGGTCACAGATGTTCGATCTAATTCACTGTCCCACAAATGTCTCAAACCAGAGAGTCAAAATCCTGCACAGGGGGGGGGGAGCGTGTCTGGCCAGCAACCGTGTCAGGAAGAAAACATAGGAGCTCCTCATTTTATTTAATTAATCCATGGATTATCTTCAGCTAACAGCGACATCGCTAGCTACTTTGTCATATAAAGCCTTGTATAGAGACTCTTCTATCATTTGCTGCCATTATTGCATGAAGCATCATAATATGAAGCCCTAATTGGAAAACTTGAACTGTGGCCTGTACAAAGATCTACGCCACTTCTCCTGGACTATCAGAAATTATAACCAACCCAATACTGTTATATGCAGCAATAAGCCCTGCTTTTGTTGATGACCTGACTCAATACTTGGTCTGTGCAACTGTTACTGTGCAAATGGAGCAATGCAAACCAAAAGTAATGGAGGCGATTGACAACTGGGAACTGAAGGTCCGGTCTTCACTGTTTCAGCACTTTCGTGAGTTACAGAGAGACATAGGAGCCGTGCTGACCTTGTGGCAGCTGGAGCATCAGAGATCCATTGGTTGTGGATATCTGCAAACACAGAATCCTAGGAAGTCCCCAGTACAAGAAGACGCACCACCTTCAGCCAAGCAAAGTGCGCAACAGATTTCCTCACGAAGCGCTCAATACCGGGAGACTAAAATACACCCGGCTGCTCAAGAAAGAAGAAACAATGCAACGATGGTTCCCCAGTTTCTTATTTCTAAAGCACCTCACGCTGACCTACCCTTGAGCCATGGGATGGGAGTTAATGAACACAGACCACCAGTAAGTGATTTAGCATGCGATGGGCTCCTATGGGCAACGGAGATATTTCTTCTATTTAGGGACATTGTACTGAGCCCTGCTGCCTTCCAGCGCCTTGTAACTGTGGGACTGTATCCCGACTTTGAACGCAGCCGGAACCGTTTTGGCATAGGCTAATTGACAAACTTTTTGAGCCATGTGGCAGACTAGGAGGCTTATTATTATTATGCTGCTCGCTGTGGTTGGAGATGTTCATGGTTATATTTAACAATCCCTGTTCCCATTAACTTTTCTTTTTATATTATCGTTTACTTTGCTATTTCTGTAATATTTGCAAATTGTGAGCTAGCTAGCTCTTAACATTGTAGTTTTTTCTCTCCTAATCGTTACTTAATATGTTATGCATCGTTTGGCACATTGTGGGGTGGGATAGAGGTTTAGGCATACTAATAGACCTATTTAATGCAGTATACTTCCTACCTTAATTATAAGAACCTTTACAAGTGGAAATTACTCTAAAGTTATACTATTCTATTAGACTCCAAATGTAAAGCAATCCAAAGCTGGTCGATGCGCATGCATATATTTTTAGGTCTCTCTAAACCTAAGATTATAGAGCAATATACCCTTACCATATGTTATTTTTGGGCGGACGTGATACTTTATCACCCTTGGAAGGAGTAGACTAACATGAGTTATTTGCAGTCACAAGGCTCAGAAGCTAATTCACGACCATATGTTAATCTCAAAGGTATTGTAAACTAACTTGCAGAACATATTGCCTTATTTCCATTTTAGTATAGCAGATGCCCCTCTAATATTCATTGGAAACCCCATTTTTGTCAGTTGACCATATAGTTATTAGGGAGTCCAATAATAAGCCTTGTTTGGGGGATGCATATTTAATAAAACCAGCCCATCCATAGGCCTTTTTATTACTCAGCGTCTTTGGGGTTAACTTCTTGTACTTTTCTGAAGAGTTAAAGAGGCCTAATACATTGCTTAGAGGGGAATAACAGACAACCATTTGGAATCTCTCCCATCTTCCAATCTCCATATTTCACTTGCCGTCTGGGTATAGGGCCCCTACCTGGGGGGCAAGGTTTAAATACCCAAGTTTGCGAATAATTATTTTAATTCTTAGGTCTAAACCTAAAGGTATTACAACACTTTATTATTGCATAAGTCTGTTTAGCCTGTTTATGTACTAAGTGATCTATCATTTGCTTCTTCATATGCTGCCAGCTGGCCATATATATATATACTAGGCAATAACTCAGTTTTTTTTTATCTATATCACATTGTGAATTATAGTTGATGGTCCTTTATATTCCCTATAATCTTAAATTTCTGTACGGTGAGATTGCTTAGTGTTTGTTTGCCCTTTTATGTTATCTTTCATTCGCCTCATGATGTGCCCATGAGAGACCCTTTTGCTAATAAGACACTTAATGCCAATGTTATTATATAGTCAAATACTCTGACATGCCCCCCCTTCTCAACAATATCCCATGGTCCAAGAGTGACCATACTTAGCATCAAAGCCCCTCCCCTATATCATATAGATTCCATGGGTCCATGAGTGGCCTTTTGAAGCTATGGAGGTGCATTCTTTTTCAAGGGGGAAAAAGAGGTTTCATTTCTATAGTTCAATGGTAGCTTATTCACACAAAGTCAGTATATTCACACAGTTTTGTATAATGTACCCTTTTACTTAAACCATGTATATAATGGTAAAACAAATATTAGTGTACCACTGTTAATCCTATTGAACTTATGTTTAATGTTGTATATTTGAATAACCTCAATAAAATTATAAAAAAAAAAAATCCTGCACAGATCGTGAAGACCCTGGTGCTAGACAGATTTTTGAGAGAGCTTCCCCATTGTCTACATGAATGGGTGAGTCAAAGAAACCCCACAACTTATGATGGCATAGTAGCTCAAGTGGAATGATATCTGTCTGCAAGGGACTTAGAAAAGTCTTCCACTAAGGCACTTGCTTTTATTACAAGGCCAAGATCCCAAAAGGGTGAGCCTGAAGCGGAGTCTGGATTGGGAGTGCGTTCACGCAAAACAGACTATAGGGACTTCAGTACAGTGAAAGAAGATCGCTTTGGTGGAAACATCATAATCTGAATCTAAAAGTGTGCAGAAAAGGACATGTTAGGGCGAGGTGTCCTAACCTCCCAGAACCAATGCAGTGTGGACTAGAGGAGGATCCTATAAACTTTTGTGGACTATTGTGTTTAGTTAGACTGGTGAAAAGTTTACATACCTATAGAGTTACAGTCCTAACAATCAAGAAATAGGGGCACTAATTGACTCTGGTAGTGCCTTGACTTTGGTGGCAGGTGGCTTAGTCAAACCTGTTCATGTAAAAAAGTATAAAACAATTGGGGTGCTTTGTAATCACAGGTGCACTGTACAATATCCAATTGCCAATGTAGAGGTTTTTGTGCAAGTAGATTGGTAAAAATCTCATCAGTAGTAGTACCTCCCTGTTACAGTTGGCAATAAGGTCTAAAAGGGAGGAACCTGTGGTTGATCAAGTAGGTACTGGTATTCATGAGATTTTTCCATTCACTCACCCTGACTTGTATGTAACTAACCCAAAAAGAGGTAAAACCAGACGATAGTGCAGCTATAGTAAGTTGAGATTTCATAAAGCCGTACACAAAGTATTGAAAAATGGTTCACTAAAGGTGTGGCCACACAATATAACAGAGATGATGTAGAGGTTGTTCAAAGTGAGCCTGACAAATACCAGGATAGTGAGGCTGGTATAAGTGAATTCTAAGAATATTGAATACTTCCGGTGGTAGCTTTGGGCGAGACCAGGCAAGTGATCCATTGTTACAGCATGCTAGGAGCAGAGTGGTGGAGGTAAACATCGTATCTGTAGAGGGTCACACAAAAGGTACATATCCATATTTAATCCTAACAAATTATCTCCTTTACAGGGTAACCTCAGATGATGGCCAAGAGATTGAGCAACTAGTTGTGCCTCCCTCCTGTACCAGGAAGGTGCTTGATTTTTCCCACTCTCACCTGTTGGGGAGACTTGGAGGTGGAAAAAAAACTCAAGAACAGGTTCTTAGGAGATTCTCTTGGCCAGGCGTATATGAGGAGATTAAAAGGTTTTGTGCCTATTGTCCAGAGTGCCAATTGTCATCACCAAAGCCCAAGTTAAAGGCCCCTCTCATACCTCTCCCCATAATCGATGTGCCATTTGAGAGGATCGGCATGGACCTAGTGGGCCCATTGGAACAATCTGCTCAAAGCCACCAGTACATTTTAGTGGGACTCTATTATGCAACACAGTATCCAGAGGCTATTCCTCTAGGTAAGGCAAATGCCAAAACTATAGCAAAGGAACTGGCTCAGGTATTTTCCTGGGTAAGCGTACCAAAGCAAATACTTACAGACCAGGGAATACCATTTTGTCTCATGTATTATGAAGGAGTTATGCCAGCTGTTTAACAAACATCCCCTGAGAACTTCAGTGTACCATCCCCAAACCGACGGACTGGTAGAGAGATTTAACCATACTCTGAAAGGGATGTTATGAAAAGTGGTTAGCAGGGAGACATTGGGACCTACTGCTTCCTTACTTGTTATTTGCTGTCCAGGAGATTCCCCAAAGCTTCACAGCTTTCTCCCCATTTGAGTTACTATACGGGAGGCACCCTTGTGGTATTTTGGATATTCTGGATATAAACTGAATTACTTGGGAGGAACAAGGTGTTCCGGGAACTAATACGGTGCAACATGTGGAACAAATCCAAGAGCATTTGGCTCAAATTGTTCATCTTATTCGCCAGCACCTGGTACAGGCTCAAGGTACCCAAAAACTTTACTATGACCAGAGTGTTAAAGTGAGACAGTTCAACAGGGGTGACCGGGTAATGGTTCTAGTCCCAACTGCCAAAAGTAAACTTCTGGCAGGTTGGCAGGGGCCATATGAAATTTTAGAACAGATAAACCCAGTGAACTATAGGGTTAGTCAGCCAGACCACCGTGAGAAAGAAGCAGTGCTTCATGTAAACCTCCTTAAACTGTGGAAAGATAGGGAGGCCTGTACAGTGGCAGTGGGTGACACACAGACAGATTCTCAAACCCCAGAGCAGTCAGTGGCAGTTTCTACAGAACTGACCCCTCAGGAAGCAGAAGATGCTAGAAGCTTAGTTGAAAGGAATATAGATGTTTTTCCTCAATACCTGGTAGAACCCAAGAGATAGCACATGACATTATCACAGAACCAGGAGTGATCCTTAGCTTTCAACCATACCGAATTCCTGAGGCAAAAAGACAAGCTGTAAGAGCTGAAGTTAAGAAAATGCTCGAGCTAGGGGCTATAGAAGAGTCTCAAAGCAATTGGTCAAGGTTAATAGTTCTAATGCCTAATCCTGATGGGTCTAACAGGTTCTGTAATGATTTTAGGAAATTCAATAAGTTTAAAGCATATCCAATGCCCCAGGTCGACAAATTAGTAGAGAGACTAGCAAAGGCCAGATTTCTTTCTTTGGACCTAAAAAAGGGTTATTGGCAGATACAGTTAACAGAGTGGGCCAGAGAGAAAACTGTATTTGCTACTCTAGATGGTCTATTTCAATATAGAATAATTGCTTTTGGTCTCAATGAAGCCCCAGCAACCTTTCAAAGGTTTATGGAGAAAATTGCTTAGACCTCATGCCATGTATGCTGCTGCATATCTGGAGGATGTGATGATTCATAGCTCAGACTGGGATTCCCATCTAAAAAAAGTGTGGGCAGTGTTGGACACATTTAGAAAGGCAGGGCTGACAGCTAACCCTTCTAAATGTACTATTGGTCTGGCTGAGGCTAAATCTTTGGGATATGTGGTTGGTAGAGGAATGGTAAAGCCCCAACTTAACAAGATAGAAGCTATACAGCACTGTCCAAGGCCACTGAGGAAGAAGCAAGTCAGAGCTTTTCTGGATATCGAAGGCTACTACCGGAGGTTCATTCCCCATTTTGCCACAAGGGCAGCCCCCCTCACTGACCTTACTAAAGCAAGGAGCCCAGACTCATTAAGGTGGGACAGCAGGGCTGAAGAATCGTTTTCTTATCTACGTGCAGCACTTTGTAGAGAGCCTATCCTTGTGGCTCCTGACTTTAGTAAGGAATTCTTCCTCCAGACAGATGCATCTGAGGTTGGTTTAGAGGCAGAACTGTCTCAATATATTAGTGATGAGGAACTCCCTGTTCTTTATCTGAGCAGAAAACCGTCAACCAGAGACGAGCGCTATGCTACAATAGAAAAGGAGTGCTTAGCGATTAAGTGGGCTTTGGAAACCTTCCGTTATTATTTATTGGGCAGGCGATTTACCCTTGTCACTGATCATGTGGATGCACACCAATAGGGATAAGAACTCAAGAATCCCCAGATGGTTCTTGTCCTTACAACCTTTTACTTTTGTGCTGAGACACAGGGCGGGTCTTCTCCATGGAAATGCTGAAACCCTGTCTAGGGCACATGCCCAGACGGCCACAACTGCTTCACACACCTGTGTTAAGCAGGGGAGGGGGATATGTGACAGGGTACAAGACCATGTGTATATCAGTCAGAGGTTACAAAGAGCAATCTATCCCGGTTGTTAAGTGGTTAATGTTTTTCTGCTAGTTAGCACACCTGTTACTTGGTAATAAGGCCCAGGGCTATATAATAGCTCTGAGAAAGCAGGAAGAGGTCTCAGTATCAGGCTGCATTGGAAGGTGCACGTGGAGACCTGTCTAGTACCTGTCTTCTACCTGTCTGCATACAAGTTAAAGGTCTGGTAAAAAAATTGTTTATTTTGTAAACAACTGTGAATATCGGTTTGTTTTTCACTGGAGCCAGAGTAGCTGGACCAGTAATAGTAGTTAGAGAAATTACTGTTAGTCTCCTAAAACGATCAGGCCTTTTTGTTTTGTATTTTCTGTTGCTGCTGAAAAGCATTTTTCACTTAAAGGGGAAGTGTACCCTGACTCTGGAAAGAGACTTTGGGGCCGATTTATCATGGCCTGAGTGGGGCCAAATACCCCTGTTTCCGAGCGAGCCTTTAGGCTCACCGGAAACAGGAGTTAAGAAGCAGCGGTCTTAAGACCGCTGCTCCTTAACTTGTCCGCTACCTCTTAGGCTGTGGACATCAATCTGCCCAATCGTATTGATTGACACCCCCTGCTAGCAGCCAATTGTGCAATGTGAAATGCCAACAGCGTATGCTGCCGGCATTCAGCGATGTCTGGTGGACATGATACGCTACAGCGTATCATGTCGGACATACATTGATAAATCGGCCCCTTTGTTTTACTTTTATTAAAGAAAAAATTGCATTAAAAACACAGTTGCCTGATCATATTTGCAGTGGCTTTTCCACAGTCTGTATATGTATACATACTATATATTTATGTTTTTATATGTGTATATATGTTTGTAAATACATATATACACATATAAATACATATGTACACATATAAATACATGTGTACACATATAAATACATAAATACATGTGTACACATATAAATACATAAATACATATGTACACATATAAATACATATGTACACATATAAATACATATGTACACATATAAATACATAAATACATATGTACACATATAAATACATATGTACACATATAAATACATATGTACACATATAAATACATAAATACATATGTACACATATAAATACATAAATACATATGTACACATATAAATACATATGTACATATATAAATACATAAATACATATATACACATATAAATACATAAATACATATGTACACATATAAATACATAAATACATATATACACATATAAATACATATGTACACATATAAATACATAAATACATATATACACATATAAATACATAAATACATATGTACACATAAATACATGAATATAGATGTACACATATAAATACATAAATACATATGTACACATATATAGACATGGATATGTATGTATATCTATGATAAAACCCTTTTGCAGCTTTTTTTTTTCTTTCTAACACCCGAGATCTCATATCTTTTAAACCTTATCTTCTGTGTGCAATTTTTTATATATATAATTTTTATTAGTCAGTGTTATTATGAGTGTAAGTATACTTTGTGATGTATTTTTGAAGTGTTTTGTGCAACTTTATATTTTCACCAAACAATTAAAGGGACACTCAGGTCAAATTTAACTTTCATGATTCAGATAGAGCATGACATTTTAAACAACATTCTAATTTACTTCCATTAACAAAATATGCACAGTCTTTTTATATTTACACTTTTTGAGTCACCAGCTCCTACTGAGCATGTGCAAGAATTCACAGAATATACGTATATGCATTTGTGATTGGCTGATGGCTGTCACATGGCACAGGGCGAGTGGAAATAGACAGAACTTTAAAATTTGTTAGAAAAAATCTACTACTCATTTGAAGTTCATTTGTGACACACTGCAAGCGGAGCGGTGCGCAGCGTGTAGATGCGGATGTGTGCGCTCAGTGTGTCCTGCCTTTTCATCTCTGAGCACTTTGCTGCGTCAGGTCGCGTAGCTGAGTGCTCTGTGAGGGAATATCTGAACTTCAGAAGCGATGCGACGCGAAGCGAAGCAGCTGCTCCGTCCTGCGTCGCATTGCTTGCAGTGTGTCACAGCCTTTAGTGCTATTGCATTGTCTTGTTATCATGCATTGTTGTTTATGCAAATCTACTGTATTTACTGGTTCTTTAACCACAGCTCAGAAATCACGGTTAAGATTCTAGCGTAAATCACGATTGCGCTCACCCAATCACATTTACCTTCAACTCGTAATACCAGCGGTAAGCCCGATGAGTGAAAACCTTCGTGATATACCCTTATCGCTATTGCGCAAACGATTCCGCTCCACTTTTAATATAGTCCTTAGTGTTTAATGTCCGTTTAAGGAAAAAATATAATTTAAAGGAAAAAGGAAAAAGAAGACTGGGAGGCATATTTAACAAATGTCTGTCGGACCTGATCCGACAGTGCGGATCAGATCCGACAGACCTCGCTGAATACGGAGAGCAATACGCTCTCCGTATTCAGCATTGCACCAGCAGCTCACAAGAGCTGCTGGTGCAACGCCGCCCCCTGCAGACTCTCGGCCAATGGGCCACCAGCAGGGGGTGTCAATCAACCCGATCGTACTTGATCGGGTTGAATTCCGGCGATTCCTGTCCGCCTCATCATAGCAGGTGGACAGGGTTATGGAGCAGCGGTCTTTGTGACCGCTTCTTCATAACTGCTGTTTCTGGCGAACCTGCAGACTCGCCAGAAACACGGGGACTCAAGCTCCATTCAGAGCTTGATAGATAGGCCCCTGGATCTCATAAGGCTGGGATGGAATTTCCTTACTGAAAGTGTTTTACTGTATATAAAACGAAGATGTTATACAGAGTCTGTTCAAAAACACATTGCACCATAATACTTCCTTGCAGATCATCTTTATATATATATATATATATATATATATATATATATATATATATACAGTGGCTATAAAAAGTCTACACACCCCTGTTAAAATGTCAGGTTCCTGTGATGTAAAAAAATGAGACAAAGATAAATCATTTCAGAACTTTTTCCACCTTTAATGTGACCTATAAACTGTACAACTTAATTGAAAAACAAACTGAAATCTTTTAGGTAAAGGGAAATAAAAATAAAAAAATAAAATAATATGGTTGCATAAGTGTGAACACCCTTAAACTAATACTTTATTGAAGCACCTTTTGATTTTATTACAGCACTCAGTCTTTTTGGGTATGAGTTTTTCAGCATGGTATATCTTGACTTGGCAAGATTTGCCCACTCTTCTTTGCAAAAACACTCCAAATCTGTCAGAATGCAAGGGCATCTGTGCACAGCCCTCTTCAGATCACCCCACAGATTTTGAATTGGATTCAGGTCTGGGCTCTGACTGGGCCATCCCAAAACTTTAATCTCCTTCTGGTGAAGCCATTCCTTTGTTGATTTGAATGTATGCTTTGGGTCGTTGTCATGCTGAAAGATGAAGTTCCTCTTCATGTTCAGCTTTCTAGCAGAAGCTTGAAGGTTTTGTGCTAATATTGTCTGGTATTTGGAACTGTTCATTATTCCCTCTACCTTGACTAAGGCCCCAGTTCCATCTGAAGAAAAACAGCCCCAAAGCATGATGCTGCCACCACTATGCTTCACTGTGGGTATGGTGTTCTTTTGGTGATAATTATGCAGTGTTGTTTTTGCGCCAAACATATCTTTTGGAATTATGGCCAAAAAGCTCAACTTTGGTTTCATCAGACCAGAACACCTTTTGCAACATGCTTTTGGGAAACTTCAGATGTGTTTTTGCAAAATTTAGCCGGGCTTGGATGTTTTTTTTTTGTAAGAAAACATAATTTATGCTTACCTGATAAATGTATTTCTCTTGTGGTGTATCCAGTCCACGGATCATCCATTACTTGTGGGATATCTTCCTTCCCAACAGGAAGTTGCAAGAGGAACACCCACAGCAGAGCTGCTATATAGCTCCTCCCCTAACTGCCATATCCAGTCATTCGACCGAAACTAGCCGAGAAAGGAGAAACCATAGGGTGCAGTGGTGACTGTAGTTTAAAATTTAGACCTGCCTTAAAAGGACAGGGCGGGCCGTGGACTGGATACACCACAAGAGAAATAAATTTATCAGGTAAGCATAAATTATGTTTTCTCTTGTTAGGTGTATCCAGTCCACGGATCATCCATTACTTGTGGGATACCAATACCAAAGCTAAAGTACACGGATGAAGGGAGGGACAAGGAAGGTACTTAAACGGAAGGGACCACTGCCTGTAGAACCTTTCTCCCAAAAATAGCCTCCGAGGAAGCAAAAGTATCAAATTTGTAAAATTTTGAAAAGGTATGAAGTGAAGACCAAGTCGCCGCTTTGCAAATCTGTTCAACAGAAGCCTCATTTTTAAAGGCCCAGGTGGAAGCCACAGCTCTAGTAGAATGAGCTGTAATCCTTTCAGGGGGCTGCTGTCCAGCAGTCTCATAGGCTAAGCGTATTACGCTCCGAAGCCAAAAAGAAAGAGAGGTTGCTGAAGCCTTTTGACCTCTCCTCTGTCCAGAGTAAACAACAAACAGGGAAGATGTTTGACGAAAATCTTTAGTCGCTTGTAAGTAAAACTTTAAAGCACGGACTACATCTAAATTATGTAAAAGACGTTCCTTCTTTGAAGAAGGATTAGGACACAATGATGGAACAACAATCTCTTGATTGATATTCTTGTTGGAAACTACCTTAGGTAAAAACCCAGGTTTTGTACGCAGAACTACTTTATCTGTATGGAAAATCAGATAAGGAGAATCACATTGTAAAGCTGATAACTCAGAGACTCTACGAGCCGAGGAAATAGCCATCAAAAACAGAACTTTCCAAGATAAAAGTTTGATATCAATGGAATGAAGGGGTTCAAACGGAACTCCTTGAAGAACCTTAAGAACTAAGTTTAAGCTCCATGGAGGAGCAACAGGTTTAAACACAGGCTTAATTCTAACCAAAGCCTGACAAAATGCCTGGACATCTGGAACCTCTGCCAGATGCTTGTGCAAAAGTATAGACAGAGCAGAAATCTGTCCCTTTAAAGCACTAGCTGATAATCCTTTATCCAAACCCTCTTGGAGAAAGGACAATATCCTAGGAATCCTAACCTTACTCCATGAGTAATTCTTGGATTCACACCAATGAAGATATTTGCGCCATATCTTATGGTAGATTTTCCTGGTTACAGGCTTTCGTGCGTGCCTGTATTAAGGTATCAATGACTGACTCGGAGAAGCCACACCTTGATAAAATCAAGCGTTCAATCTCCAGGCAGTCAGTCTCAGAGAAATTAGATTTGGATGATTGAAAGGACCTTGTAGTAGAAGGTCTTGTCTCAGAGGCAGAGGCCAAGGTGGAAAGGATGACATGTCCACCAGGTCTGCATACCAGGTCCTGTGTGGCCACGCAGGCACGATCAAGATCACCGATGCTCTCTTCTGTTTGATTTTGGCAATCAGTCGAGGGAGCAGAGGAAACGGTGGAAACACATAAGCCAGGTTGAAGAACCACTGTGCTGCTAGAGCATCTATCAGCGTCGCTTCTGGGTCCCTGGACCTGGATCCATAACAAGGAAGCTTGGCGTTCTGGCGAGACGCCATGAGATCCAATTCTGGTGTGCCCCAACGATGAACCAATTGAGCAAACACCTCCGGATGGAGTTCCCACTTCCCCGGATGACGACTTAGAAAATCCGCCTCCCAGTTGTCTACACCTGGAATATGGATCGCTGATAGATGGCAAGAGTGAGTCTCTGCCCAGCGAATTATCTTGGAGACTTCTAACATCGCTAGGGAGCTCCTGGTCCCCCCTTGATGGTTGATGTAAGCCACAGTCGTGATGTTGTCCGACTGAAATCTGATAAACCTCAGGGTTGCTAACTGAGGCCAAGCTAGAAGAGCATTGAATATTGCTCTTAACTCCAGAATATTTATTGGGAGGAGTTTTTCCTCCTGAATCCACGATCCCTGAGCCTTCAGGGAATTCCAGACTGCACCCCAACCTAGAAGGCTGGCATCTGTTGTTACAATTGTCCAATCTGGCCTGTGAAAGGTCATACCTTTGGACAGATGGACCCGAGATAGCCACCAGAGAAGAGAATCTCTGGTCTCTTGATCCAGATTTAGCAGAGGGGACAAATCTGTGTAATCCCCATTCCACTGACTGAGCATGCATAATTGCAGCGGTCTGAGATGTAGGCGCGCAAATGGCACTATGTCCATCGCTGCTACCATTAAGTCGATCACTTCCATGCACTGAGCCACCGAAGGGCACGGAATGTAGTGAAGAACACGGCAGGAATTTAGAAGCTTTGATAACCTGGACTCCGTCAGGTAAATTTTCATTTCTACAGAATCTATCAGAGTTTCTAGAAAGGAAACCCTTGTGAGGGGTGATAGAAAACTCTTTCCCTCGTTTACTTTCCACCCATGCAACCTTAGAAATGCCAACACTATGTCCGTATGAGATTTGGCAATTTGGAAGTTTGACGCCTGTATCAGGATGTCCTCTAGATAAGGGGCCACTGCTATGCCCCGTGGTCGTAGGACAGCCAGAAGAGACCCCAGAACCTTTGTAAAAATTCTTGGGGCTGTAGCTAACCCGAAGGGAAGAGCCACAAACTGGTAATGCCTGTCTAGAAAGGCAAACCTTAGGAACCGATGATGATCTTTGTGAATTGGTATGTGAAGGTAAGCATCCTTCAAATCCACTGTGGTCATGTACTGACCCTCCTGGATCATAGGTAGGATTGTCCGAATAGTTTCCATTTTGAACGATGGAACTCTGAGGAATTTGTTTAAGATCTTTAGATCCAAAATTGGTCTGAAGGTTCCCTCTTTTTTCGGAACCACAAACAGATTTGAATAAAATCCCTGTCCTTGTTCCATCTGTGGAACTGGATGGATCACTCCCATTATTAGGAGGTCTTGCACACAGCGTAAGAATGCCTCTTTCTTTATCTGGTTTACAGATAATCTCGAAAGGTGAAATCTCCCTTGTGGGGGGGAAGCTTTGAAGTCCAGAAGATATCCCTGAGTTATGATCTCCAACGCCCAGGGATCCTGAACATCTCTTGCCCACGCCTGGGCGAAGAGAGAAAGTCTGCCCCCTACTAGATCCGTTGCCGGATAGGGGGCCGTTCCTTCATGCTGTCTTAGAGGCAGCAGCAGGCTTTCTGGCCTGCTTGCCTTTGCTCCAGGACTGGTTAGATTTCCAGGCCGGCTTAGATTGCGCAAAAGTTCCCTGTTGTTTTGTAGCAGAGGAAGTTGATGCTGCACCTGCCTTGAAGTTTTGAAAGGCACGAAAATTAGACTGTTTGGCCCTTGATTTGGCCCTGTCCTGAGGAAGGGTATGACCCTTACCTCCAGTAATGTCAGCAATAATTTCCTTCAAACCAGGCCCAAATAGGGTCTGCCCCTTGAAGGGAATGTTAAGTAATTTAGACTTTGAAGTCACGTCAGCTGACCAACATTTAAGCCATATCGCCCTACGCGCCTGGATGGCGAATCCAGAATTCTTAGCCGTTAGTTTAGTCAAATGAACAATGGCATCAGAAACAAAAGAATTAGCTAGCTTAAGTGTTCTAAGCTTGTCAAGTATTTCAGTCAATGGAGTATCTGTCTGAAAGGCCTCTTCCAGAGACTCAAACCAGAACGCCGCAGCAGCAGTGACAGGAGCAATGCATGCAAGGGGCTGCAGGATAAAACCTTGTTGAATAAACATTTTCTTAAGGTAACCTTTAAATTTTTTATCCATTGGATCTGAAAAAGCACAACTGTCCTCGACAGGGATTGTGGTACGATTTGCTAAAGTAGAAACTGCTCCCTCCACCTTAGGGACCGTCTGCCATAAGTCCCGTGTGGTGGCGTCTATTGGAAACATTTTTCTAAAAATAGGAGGGGGGGAAAACGGCACACCGGGTCTGTCCCACTCCTTAGTAATAATTTCTGTAAACCTTTTAGGTATTGGAAAAACGTCAGTACACACCGGCACCGCGTAGTATTTATCCAGTCCACACAATTTCTCTGGCACTGCAATTGTGTCACAGTCATTCAGAGCAGCTAAAACCTCTCCAAGCAACACCCGGAGGTTCTCAAGCTTAAATTTAAAAGTAGACATATCTGAATCAGGTTTCCCCGAGTCAGAGACGTCACCCACAGACTGAAGCTCTTCCTCAGCTTCTGCATATTGTGATGCAGTATCAGACATGGGCCTTAAAACATCTGCGCGCTCTGTATTACGTCTAACCCCAGAGCTATCTCGCTTTCCTCTGAATTCAGGCAGTCTGGCTAATACCGCTGACAGGGTATTATCCATGATTGCCGCCATGTCCTGCAAAGTAAACGCTATGGGCGTCTTTGATGTACTTGGCGCCATTTTAGCATGAGTCCCTTGAGCGGGAGTCAAAGGGTCCGACACGTGGGGAGAGTTAGTCGGCATAACTTCCCCCTCGTCAGAATCCGCTGGTGATAATTCTTTTAAAGATAACAGCTGATCTTTATTGTTTAAAGTGAAATCAATACATTTAGTACACATTCTCCTATGGGGTTCCACCATGGCTTTTAAACATAATGAACAAGGAGTTTCCTCTATGTCAGACATGTTTATACAGACTAGCAATGAGACTAGCAAGCTTGGAAAACACTTTAAATCAAGTTAACAAGCAATATAAAAAAACATTACTGTGCCTTTAAGAGAAAAAATTTTTGCCAAAATTTGAAATAACAGTGAAAAAAGGCAGTTAAACTAACGAAATATTTACAGTGTATGTAACAAGTTAGCAGAGCATTGCACCCACTTGCAAATGGATGATTAACCCCTTAATACAAAAAACAGATTAACAAAACAAAAAATATGTTTTTTAAACAGTCATAACAACTGCCACAGCTCCTACTTTTGAAGCCTTTTGAGCCCTTCAGAGATGTCCTATAGCATGCAGGGGACTGCTGAGGGAAGCTGAATGTCACAGTTTGTAATTTTAACTGCACCAACTGTAACTTTTATACTATAACAGTGGAAACAGTGCATATATAAAAACGATTAAACATGCCAGCAAACGTTTTATATTGCACATTAATCAGAGTATATACCTCTGATAGCAAGCCTGATACTAGTCGCTATTAAATCACTGTATTTAGGCTTTAACTTACATTAATCCGGTATCAGCAGCATTTTCTAGCAAATTCCATCCCTAGAAAAACTTAACTGCACATACCTTATTGCAGGATACCCTGCACGCCATTCTCCCTCTGAAGTTACCTCACTCCTCAGAAATATGTGAGAATAGCAGTGGATCGTAGTTACTTCTGCTAAGATCATAGAAAAACGCAGGCAGATTCTTCTTCTAAATGCTGCCTGAGATAAAATAGTACACTCCGGTACCATTTAAAAACAATAAACTTTTGATTGAAGAAAAAACTAACTATATTTTACCACTTTCCTCTTACTACCTCCAGCTATGTTGCAAGAGAATGACTGGATATGGCAGTTAGGGGAGGAGCTATATAGAAGCTCTGCTGTGGGTGATCCTCTTGCAACTTCCTGTTGGGAAGGAGAATATCCCACAAGTAATGGATGATCCGTGGACTGGATACACCTAACAAGAGAAAAGGCTTCCGTTTTGCCTATCTGTGAAGAATACGGGCGATTGTTGTCACATGTGCCACACAGCCATTACTTGCCAGATATTCCTGCAACTCCTTTAATGTTGCTGTAGGCCTCTTGGCAGCCTCCCAGACCAGTTTTCTTCTCATCTTTTCATCAATTTTGGAGGGACATCCAGTTCTTGGTAATGTCACTGTTGCACCATATTTTCTTCACTTGATGATGACTGTCTTCACTGTGTTCCATGGTATATCTAATGCCTTGGAAATTCTTTTGTACCCTTCTCCTGACTCATACCTTTTAACAATGAGATCCCTCTGATGCTTTAGAAGCTCTCTGCGGACCATGGCTTTTGCTGTAGGATGCGACTAACAAAATGTCAGGAAAGACCAACTAGAACAGCTGAACTTTATTTGGGGGTAATCAGAGGCACTTTAAATGATGACAGGTGTGTACTGACTCCTATTTAACATGATTTTGAATGTGATTGCTTAATTCTAAACACAGCTACATCCCCAGTTATAAAAGGGTGTTCACACTTATGCAACCATATTATTTTATTTTTTTATTTTTATTTCCCTTTACCTAAAAGATTTCAGTTTGTTTTTCAACTGAGTTGTACAGTTTATAGGTCACATTAAAGGTGGAAAAAGTTCTGAAATGATTTATCTTTGTCTCATTTTTTTACATCACAGAAACCTGACATTTTAACAGGGGTGTGTAGACTTTTTATATCCACTATATATATATATGTGTGTGTGTGTATATATATATATATATATATATATATATATATATATATATATATATATATATATATATATATATTTATATTGTTATAGACAGATGGCTATATATATAGATAAATATAATGTATGTCACAATATATATGTGTGTGTATCCCGGTGTATTTCCTTTATAAAGCTGAAAGGTTCTGCAGATGTGTTGCTATGGTGACAGGAGGAGAGTGTGTGCGAACGCACAGGAAGCAGGGGCTCTGTTTTTACAGACACACAATCTGCATCTTGCAGCACAGAGGATCCGCGCCAGAAAGCTGGGTAAGGAGGGAGAAGAGGGTATGAGGCACAGATACAGAGCAACATATAACACCCCAAGGCACTGGGTACCCCAATGCACCACAGTACAGGGGATCTTAATATATGTCACCATAGGGGACTTAAATATACAGCAGTAATTGGGCCCTGATTGCATACACATCTCTAAAGGGTACTCAAATACACAGCACTATAAAAATCCCTCAAAATACAGCACTACAGACCACAATACCATTACAATCCAACACAAAGCACTAGAAAGACACTAATAGCACAGCACTAGAACAGTCTTTTATGCAAGGAGTGTACCCCAATATGTCACAGTAGTGGGGATCCCTTAACACAGCACTAGAATGTAACCCAATATATAGTACTTCAGGGGATGCCAAAACACAGCACTTGAGTGTACCCCAATACATAGCACCAGCACGGATCCCAAAACACAGCACTAGAGTGTACCCCAATACATAGCACTAGTGGGGATCCCAAAACCAAGCACTAGAGTGTTCCAAAATACATTGCACTACAGGGGATGCCAAAACACAGCACTAAAGTGTACCCCCATACATAGCACTGGAGTGTACCCCAAAACATAAAACTAGCGGGTATCCCAAAACACAGGACTGGATTGCTCCCCAATACATAGCACTACAGGGGATGCCAAAACATAGCACTATGGTGTACCCCAATACATATCACTTGTGGGGATCCCAAAACACAGCACTAAAGTGTACCTCAATACACAGCACTAGCGTGAATCCCAAAACACAGCCTGAAGTGTAACCCAATACATAGCTCTACAGGTGATGCTAAAATACAGTACTAGAGTTTACCCCACTACATAGCACAACAGGAAGGTCCCAAACACAGCACTAGAGTCTGCCACAATACAGAGCACTACAGGGAACCCCAATACAAAGCACTATGTGGAACTCCAATATACAGTACTATAGAGTGTACCCTAATACATGGCACTACAGAGGATCCCAAAATAAAATATTATAGTGCAACCCAATAGACACCACTACAGTGGCATAAATAAAAAGAGAGAAGTGCTCAACCTGGGAACAAACAATAGCATAATAGCTTGTTCTATGGCTGGTTACCTCCTAAGAAGCAGACTCTTTTGCTCAACATGTGCCTTTCACAGAGAAGAACTTTCCTGAAGCATATCAGTTTGATCCTGACTTCACAGTACAGTCCAGCCCAGAAATACCAGGCAATCCCTCTCTGGACCTCAGACATAAGTTTCGGCCTAGTGTGGGCCTCGTCAGTGAGGTGCAGCCATATCCCTCTAGGCACACTGAGCAACGGTGGATCTGAGTTCATAGCACACTATAGAGAGCCTCAATACATAGTACTAAAAGGAATGCCAATATATAGCACTGTAAGGTTCTGCAATACACAGTACATAGGATTGCCATTACACAGCACTATAGCCTAACAAAATACAGAGGACTATAGGGTATCCCAATACACAGCACTACAAATGATTCACAATACAGTGCACTGTAGGGTCTCCCAATACAAAGCACTATAAGGGACCTCAATATAAACCACTGGAGGGTTCGCCAATACACAGCATAATTAAGTCTCCAATAGTGTTGGGTTCCCAAGTTATCAGGGTACACAGGATAGAATATTTCTTTCATACACAGGTTATTTTTCTGCTTCACTTTATTTATTTATTTTATTTATTTAGTACCCAGAGAAGAAACCCTAAACCTGCCTCCTTAAAAACCTTTTATATTAATACATGTCAGCTCAAGGGATGGACTGATATGGGGGGACCAGAGGATGCAGAGCCACAGACCCCTGGAAATGCCATAACCAATGGAGAGGAGACCACTGATGCCATGTCTGGCAGCAATAGGACTGACAAAGAATCTGAGCCTTGCTGTCTCCGTGTGGGCTTTGTGCGCCTCTTTCTGAAAAGGACAAGAAAGAGGAACAACTTTACAGAGGAAGGTCCACCATGTGCTGCCAAGAGCCTCCAAAATCCAAGGCAAGCTAAGGGTGAAGAAGAGAGAGAAGGGGTAATAAAGAGCAAGGACTGGGGAGGGGGCTTCTTACAGCTGCACTGTCTCAGAACCTCAGATGACAGAGAGGAAGATAACAGGGATGAGGATGAAAGGAGAGCTTGTCTAAAGGAGAATATAGGAGCAAAGGAGGAGAGTGGTCACAGTCAGAGAGAGGTGGAGGAGGAGGCTAGGAGATGTTCAAAGGTATCCCTAGTGAGTAAGATTAGGGGGTACAGACTGAGGGCAAAAGAGAATGGAGGGAAACTAGAAAATAACAAGCAGCATGGTCAGGAAGATATCAGAACGGCTGAAAAGGATGACCACAAACAAGAGACAGTAGATAAGAGAGACAGAGAAGAACAAGACACAAAAAATGAGAGCGACAGCAAAGAACTAGAGGTTCAAAATAAGAGGGACAGACAGAAACAAGAGACAAAGGATGCAAGAGACATCCAAGATCAAAAGGTAATAGACAAGAGAGACAGCCAAGAGCAAAAGATACTAGATATGAGATACAAACAAGATAAAGTGGTCCTAGCTAAGACAGACACTCAAAATCAAGAGGTGCTAGATAAGAAAGACAATGAAGAGCGAGAAGAACTAGATAAAAGAGACAGCCAAGAGCAAGAGGTGCAAGATAAGAGAGAGAGACAAAAACAAAAGGTACTAGATAAGACAGACAGCCAAAAGCAAGAGGTACTAGATACAAGAGACAGACAAGAGCATGAGCAACTAGATACAAGAGACAGACAAGAGCATGAGGTACTAGATACGAGAGACAGACAAGAGCATGAGGTACTAGATACAAGAGACAGCAAAGAGGAAGCGGTGCTAGATAAGAAAGACAATCAAGAGGAACTAAGTAAGAAAGACATCCAAAAGCAAGATGTGCTAGATAAGCGAGACAGCCAAGAGCAAGGGGTATCAGATAAGAAAGACAACCAAGAGCGAGAGGAACTAGGTAAGATAGACAGCCATGAGCAAAAGGTGCTAGATAAACGAGACAGCCAAGAGCAAAAGGTGCTAGATAAGAGAGACAGCCAAGAGCAAGGGGTATTAGATAAGAAAGACAACCAAGAGCTAGGTAAGAAGGACAGACAAGAGCAAGAGGTGCTAGATAAGCGAGATAGCCAAGAGCAAAAGGTGCTAGATAAGAGAGACAGCCAAGAGCAAGGGGTATCAGATAAGAAAGACAACCAAGAGCAAGGGGTATCAGATAAGAAAGACAGCCAAGAGCTAGGTAAGAAGGACAGACAAGAGCAAGAGGTGCTAGATATGCGAGACAGCCAAGAGCAAGAGGTACAAAACAAGAAAGACAGACAAGAAATAGAGACAAAAAATGAGAGGGACTGCCAGGAACTAGATGTACTAGATGAGAGATACAGTCAGGAACAACAAGCTAAGGATGTGAGTGAATGCCAGGAATTAGAATTATCAGATAGGAGAGAGAGACAGGAATCAGAGACAACAAAGTTGTGGAACAGCCAGGGACTAATGGTAATAGATAAGAGAGACCAGGAACCGGAAATAAAGAAGACAGACAGCCTGAAATTACAGGTACTAAATAAGAGAGACAGCCAGGAACCAAAAGAGCAAAATAAAAGAGACAATATGAATAGAGAGTCACAGCATGTAGAAAATGGCCAGGAACTAGAGACTCGTGAGACTAGAGAGATGTTGACAGACAGCTATACACAAAAATTAGCCTGCTTAAAAAATAATGTGGGGGAGAGACAGCAGGATAACAGAGACAGTCTAGTTCAAGAAAGGACACATGAGGGAGGCTATGATGAAAAGAATTGGAAAGACAGGAAGGTACAAGAAACATTGGACAAAAGATACTGTAAGGGAGAGATGGTAAGAGACTGTCCATTGGTTGCATGTGTTGAAAGAATCCAGAAAACACATAAAGATGGATCATCTGAGAATAAGAATTTTGTAAATGCCACACGAGAGAAACAAGATCCATTTGAAGAGGGATACACTGTGAAAGGGAGAAATCAAGAAGATGACAAAGTGACATTAATAGGTAACTGTGTACTAGGGGACAAACACAAGTCAAATGAGACAAAAGAGGCTACGGAAAAGGAACAAGAGTCTGTGGAAAATTTGGATAGTCTAAAAGTCATTGGAAGTGATGGGCTTTTTAATGGAGAGATGATGGAGAATGCAGATGAGAAAGACAGCCTGAGGGACAATCTAGAAGAAAAGACCTGTTTAACAGAGAGAGAGTTTAAGGATCTACAGATATTCAACATTAAATATGATGGACACCATACAAGCTTATACAAAGCTCAGGAAACAGTGATGGACAAAGAAAGCAAATCAGAGGCAAATAGAGAGGGACACCAGTTTAGAGATGATAACACCATTGCAGATAACTATATGGAGCAAGTAATGTCCACAGGAATTTGGAATGAGCTGGACACAGGTATTCTGGTTCAAATATCAAGAGAGAATGAGGAGGAGCAGGTATTGCTTGGCAAAAAGAGAGCTGATGATCCCTCAGTCGCTGGCCTCCTCGGGATGTTTGATAACTCCCAGGATGAAGGGCAAAAGGAAGATAAGAGGTATGATGATGGCAATTTGATCCCCAGCATGGGTACAGATGAGGACAGCTGCCCTGATTTTCACCAATGGACTGATATGGAGGAGGTTGTATGGGAACATAAGACTCCAGGGTGGGTGCCATTTAAGGTGGAAGTAGAGGGCATGGTGCAATGGCTGGTACAGGAGGCAACTGACAGACTCGGTGATTATGTGACGGATAATTGTAGTCCCATTGATTAACTTAATTGTAATCCCCACTTTCTCATGTCTATTTTGTAAAAAATAAATAAAAATGACACACTTGTATAACACAAATAAAACCAAATTATAATTAACCACATTACTGGCTAGAGTCCACAACTGTATTTTTTCTTGATGATAACACATGAGGGGTTTGATATACTTTCCATCTTCTTAACCTGGGTAGTCAATAGAAGTCCAGGGGACTTGGCATAGGTAGAGGATGCTGTGGCTATACATAAGTTGAGGGAACTCTAAATAATGACTTGAGATGTTGGTATCCCTCAGGAAAAAAAAGAAACCTTACAAGATGATTGATTAGCTAATTTTGTACCTTTTGAGGTATGTTTATATTCAACAGCATTCCAAACAGAATGTTACAGGTATAGCAAGGCTAAAGGAAGGTACTGGAGACTGATGTTTGAATCTCTAGTCTTGGGGGAAATAGTGGAAACAACATTATCAAAGATGCGCCTGTGTTCGGGTAGGAAAATCCTTAAATGGGTGTTATAGTAATTTTCATATATGAAAGAAATCAAAGATCTATATAAAAAAATCATATAATAAAAAGCGTAATTCCAATCCACTCAAAAACTTTTGAAATTTGAAAACCATCTAAATCTGTCAGAAAAAAAGCTTTGCTTATGACTTTGCAACTCATTAACAGACACTCATACTTTCCAAAAGTCCAAGGTATTGCCGGATTGTCACGGGTTGGGAGGTTTGTCCGCTGTCCTTCCTTAGATTCCCCCACCAGGGTAAATGTTTGTGCTTCATTATGACTTTTGAGGGCCCTGGGCCCCGGGCCCCTTTCTTCATGTAAAAATATTAAAAATGTATTCTGTATGGCTAGGTTGGTATAATAGTAACTATAATCCAGGCTTGACTGTAATCATCTTTATACCAATGCGTTTAAGTATGAATCTCGCTTATTGTGAGAAGCAAACTGCACTGAGGCTAAGTGGGCACCCTATTCTCCATCATAGCCGAGCAGTGGCAGTTTTTTTTTTTTTTTACACCAAATGTGCCTAATAGATAACTCAACTCTGCTTCCAGAGACTGCCCCGTCTCCTTTTATGGAATGCCCAGAATCCACAAAATACCACCAGCCATGCCACTGCCCAAAACGTTCTACTGACCTTGTTATCCAGGAAATGTTTTTATTTATTTATTTTTAAAAAGAATGTTCCTGTGTGAAAAAAATAAACAGGTATTGTTCTTATGCTTGCGGGGCATGTCACTTTACACCAACAGGTCTTCAGAAGTGTTAGCGCTTCTTGTTAGTTTAAAATCCAAATAAACAGCAGTATAAAATGTTTAAAAATTCGTTATAGTCGAAACTTTAATTTATAGCTATTGCCCCTGCAGTACTGTGCAACCCCTGCCAAGGAGTTAAACACAAAGTAGAAATGCCACTCGGTACCCGCACATCTGTCGTGCGACTTGCTTTGCTGATTGGATCCGTGTTGAGTTCCACTCAGGATCAGTGCTCTGAGTGTCTCAAACACTGCAGGATCCATAGTCATAGTGTAACAGATTAGAGCATGCAAATTTTCAACTACAATGGCCCTTTAATTATGTATTGCAAAACAACTTTGTAATGTAATTTCATTTTGTTGTATTTTAACTTTAAAAAATGGGGGTTTTCACTTCTAAGAATTGGACATTTTGCTGACATAATAACATTGGTTGGTTTTATTTACTACAGTATCAAATCTGGCTAGGTTCCTGGGGGGTGGAGTTTAAGCGTGCGCGTGCTCTATACAATACTTTCAAATGATTGCACAGGGAACGCTATTAGCACATTCATTGCAAACATATTACAAGTGGTGAGTTAGTTGTTTTGCTCAAACTCAATCAAAAATGCCACTGTAACATTTAGAGCTTTTTAAGACATGAAGCAAACCATTATTAGTAGTTGTATAGCTCTTGCGCGATGTTAATGCAAAATAGCGCTAATATTTTTGCGCTACACTTGTGATCTAACCCCAGTGTTTTATGTTCCTTTAACGGTAAATGCATCATAAATTAAATGAAACCCAATTTTTTCATGATTCGGATAGACGCAAATGAAACAGTTGTTTAACATTGTATGTTCTATTATAAAATTTGCTATCCTTTGTTGAAGAAGCAGCAATACACTACTGGGGTCTAGCTGGGCACATGTGAGAGCCAATAACAAGAGGACTGTATCTGCAGCCACCAATCAGCAGTAAGCTCCCTGTAGTGCATTGCTGCTCCTCAGTCTACCTAGGTATGCTTTTCAACAAAGGATACCAAGAGAATGAAACAAATTAGATAGTAGATGTACATTGGAAATTTGTTTAAAATTGTATGCCCAGCCCTGTCTGTGAAGGTGTGACAGTAAACACCTTGATATTTTTATATAAAATGTTATGATGAATATACTGTACTTTCATTATTTATTTTGCTCTCTTTTCATGTAATGAAGCACTGAAAATGTTCTTCAACTTAGTTTGCAGACTTATTGAGGCAAACCATACTACATATCGTTCCCTAGCTGGCTTTAACAGATAAAAACTGGAAAACAATACACTTTATACTAACAATATGGCCATGACTAGCCTCGTTGTCTACAGACTTAAAGGGACATGAAACCCCAAATGTTTCTTTCATGACTTAGGTAGAACATACAATTTTAAACAACTTTTCAGTTTACTTCTATTATCAAATTTGCTTCATTCCCTTGGTATCATTTGTTGAAGGAGCAGGAATGCACTACTGGTTTCTAACTGAACACATGGGTGAGCCAATGACAATCGGTCTATATATGTAGCCGCCAATCAGCAGCTAGAACCTAGGTTCTTTGCTGCTCCTGATCTTACCTAGATAAACCTTTCAGTGAAAGGATAACAGGAGAAGGAAGCAAATACAATTTTGGAAAGTTGTTTAACATTGTATGCTCTGTCTAAATCATTAATGTCTAATTATGAATTTACTGTCCCTTTAAGCCTAGAGCCAGCTACTTAGCAGCTGAATGCATCTGGTGAGCCAATGACAAGAGGCATATATGTGAAGCCGTTAATTAGCAACCAGCTCCCAGTAGTGAATTGCTGCTAACTCTGAGTCTACCTACGAATTATTTTAAACAAAAGTTATAGAGAGAACAAAGTAAATTTAGTGTAACATTTAAAAAAAAAAAAAAAGCAGGTTTACTTGTGTTAGAAAATTTTTACTCCTTTCATGAAAGCATACTGAGGTAGGCTCAGGAGTGTGCATGTGTTTTGAGCACTAAGGGCTAGATTACAAGTGGAGTATATCTGACAGCGCAGGGTACGTTATCCTTTATTGGTCCTTGCACAAAGTATACAGCACTATCTGGTACAAGTAGATGGTAAAAAAAGGTTTACCACAGAATCTTAAAGCGGCAGAATTTTTTTTAAAGCCCTATACTTGTAATGGGTAGTGCAGGGTGCAGTGTTATTGCTCTTATTACAAGTAGTGGGTAGGGTTGCCACTTGCCAGCGCTCCGTCAAAAAAATACTGGACAGTCAGCAGATAACCGGGGGGGGGGGGGGGGGCGGGAATGAAGTGTGATAGGTGGTCTTGTGGCAGAAAAATAAATAAATATATGTGTGTGTGTGTGTGTATATATATATACACATATGTATATGTATATGTGTGTGTGTATATAGAGAGATACAAATATATATAGCCATTAGATAGATACACATACAGCTGTCTAGTGCATGTGTTTTTATGCATATGTATTTATTTTTTATTTATTTATATTTTTACATACAGTTGCATAAATATATATATATATATATATATATATATATATATATATATGTAAAATTCACTCTCTTGCTATATTGCAGTGCAACTTTAAATACCTTATGGTGATTAGCTTTTGATCTCCCTGGCTCCCAAAATCTGTCATGCTGCAAATCTTTAGGATTAAGAATAAGTCCCTAATTCACAGGCTGAGCCAGTCGTGACTCTCAGACAGTCCTTTGCAGGTTTACTAGGCACAGCGCAGAACTAGATGCACGTGGCTGACATGTCCCTCACATCCACGGTCATAACGGAGCGGCTACTCTGTACTACTTAGCTTCCTAGTGCCACATTGCCACTGACTGTGTGCCGGTATTACTGAGTGGAGGGCAAGTATCGCGCTTACGAAAGCGCAATATATTATTGTGCTCCACTCGTAATCTAGGGCTAAATAAATCATTGCTTGAATGACGTAATCAGAACAAATTTGCCTGAGAATAATTTGTACATGTATTTGTAAAGTGTACTATTAGTTGTTTAAATATTGAAGAAAATATAACGTTAAAGTTAATGTCCACAAAGCAGTGTGCAACGCCATATTGTAATTTAGGCTACCATTTCTGCTTAGACCAATTAGGAATGGTTATAAATGACTTACTAGACTGTGCAACCAATGACTGTGTCTGTACTTATATGTTTAACATAAATTGGAAAGCCCACAATATTCAGAATTCAATTACAGGAAAGGAAAACAAAATAAATAATGAAAATATATTACAAAGTTGTTTTACTGCATATAATGAATCAATTTATATTACTATCTAGAGGTGTCTAATATCCCTTTAATATGCTCTCACGGAAAGTTTCAACAAAGGATTTCCAGAGAAAGAGATAAATTAGATAAATTTTTATTTATTTTTTAAATTGTACACTTTATCTTAAAGGGACAGTCTACAGTAAAATTGTTATTGTTTAAAAAGATAGATAACACCTTTACTAACCATTCCCCAGCTTTGCACAACCAACATTGTTATATTAATAAACTTTATAACATTTAAACCTCTAAATTTCTGCCTGTTTCTAAGCCACTAAAGACAGCCTCTTATCACATGCTTTTTTATTTGCTTTTCACAACAGGAGACTGCTAGTTCATGTGGGCCATATATATAACATTGTGCTCACGCCCGGGGAGTTATTAAAAAATTAATAACTCCTAATCCGAGAACCTCCCACATCGCAATCTACCTAAAAAAAGGTATTAACCACTAAACCGCAAAGCCCCCCATATTACCGCCATACCCCCAAAACCACAAATAATAATAAAATTAATTACCCCTAATCTGACAACCGCCCACATCGCAATTTACCTAATACACGTATTAACCACTAAACCGGCAAACACAAAGATCGTAATCCTATTTATAAATTGATTAACTCCTAATCCGCCATTTAAAGAAAATGCAAAAAAACTAATTAGCATATTAAATACTAAACCGCAAAAAACCCACATTGCAAAAAAATAATTTAAACAATTAGCCTCTAAACCGCCAACCCACACCCAGAACGCAAAGTGTTTTTTCTAACAACTATCCCCCCTAACCTAAAACCCCCATAATTTAACCCTAATTAAATTTAAATTTTAAAATATTTAAATACCTAAATTAATTAAACAAATATCTAAAATTAAAACAAATTAAAAAATCCTAAAACTACAGAAATATAAAAAAATCGAAGTTTACAAAAAATAAAAAAGCTAATATTATATTAAAAAAAACTACATTATCTAAAATTAAAAAAAATATTCCTAATCTAATACCCCCTTTTAAAAAAAAAAAAGCCACCCCAAAATAAAATCTAATCTAAACTACCAATAGCCCTTAAAAGGGCCTTTTGTAGGGCATTGCCCTAAGTTAAGCAACACTTTTACCTAAAAAAGTACTAAGTCTTTTTCTTAGATTAGGGGGTGTTTTTATTTTGGGTGGGCTTTTTTATTTTAATAAGGATTAGGTTTATTTTTTTATTTTGGATAATGTGGTTTATTATTTTCTGTAATGTTAGCCTTTTTTTATTTTCTGTAATTTTAGATTAATTTAATGTAATCTTATTTATTTATTTTTTTAAAGTACTGTTAGGATTTTTTATTTTCATTGTAATTTAGTATTTTATTATTTTATGTAATTAAGTTAATTTAGGGGGTGTTAGGTTAGGGGGCTTAGTCATTAAATTAGTTATTTACGTTGTGGGGGCCTTCGCTGCATCCCGGTGGATTCCGAAAATGGCAGAGTGCTGAAAGAATCCACCTGCTGTGGATTCTTTCACCACCCTGCCATTTTCGGGATCCACCGGGATGCAGCTTCGCGCAGCCAATATTTTTTTGGCTGCCTTGCGCAGCCAACATTCCTTTGAGGAATGCGTGCGCAACTGGTGATGGACGCGTTACAAACGCGATTATAGGCCCCTATTTAAGAAAGTCTGGCGGACCTGATCCGACAGTGTGGAACAGGTCCGCCAGACCTCGCTGAATACGGCGAGCAATATGCTCGCCGTATTCAGCATTGCACCAGCAGCTCACAAGAGGGGTGTCAATCAACTCGATCGTACTCGATCGGGTTGATTTCCGGCGATGTCTGTCCGCCTGCTCAGAGCATGCGGACAGGTTATGGAGCAGCGGTCTTTGTGACCGCTGCTTCATAACTGTTGTTTCTGGCGAGCCTGCAGGCTCGCCAGAAACACAGGGCATCAAGCTCCATTCAGAGGCCCCATAGTTTAGATAAATGTGAAATGCAGAAATGCTTACGTTCAAAATTGAAATTAATTTGTGTGTATTTCAGTTTTGAGTTTTATGTCCTTTTAAACTTCAACGTTATCTACAATTTACAAATTGTCTTACAGAAGTGAATAAGCTCTTCATAAAAACTTTCATAACAATTTTTATTGTTTTAAAAGATAGATAATCCCTTTATTACACATTCCCCAGTTTTGCATAACTAACACAGTTATATTAATACACTTATTTGGTTTATGTATATTAGTCTCTTAGTGATACAAAATGTGAGATATATGAATAAATGATGCTGTTTTATGTTTATCAAAATATCTAATTTATGTCATTTACCTGAACAAAGAAACAAAAACAAACAAACAAAAAAATAATAAATGGAAAGGATTAAAGGGACGGGAAACCCCAAAATGTTCTTTCATGATTTGGATAGAACATACAATTTTAAACAACTTTCCAATTTACTTCCATTATCAAATGTGCTTCATTCTCTTGTTATCCTTTGCTGAAGGAACAGCATTGCACTACTGACAGCAAGCTGAACACATCTGGGGCCCGATCCGATATGCAGCGTCTCCCGCAAAAGCCGGCGACGCCGAAATTTGCGCTGGTTTGGTATCACATATACGGCGTAACCTAGAAGTTACGCTCGTATATTTCTGCCTTTGCCCGTAGTTTTTTGGGCTATAGGCAGGTATACCAAACCAGCGCAGTTTGGTATCCAATATACAGCGTAAGGACTTACGTGGCGAAAATGGAGAAATCTTACTCCATTTTCACCTCGCCACAAAATGCAGCCGTAGTAAGCCTTACGCTGTCTATTGGAGCCCCGTAACTCCCTAAACTACCTGCTACATAAAACCTAACACCTAACGCATGCGCAATGTCTATCTACCTGTCAACCGCGATCCCTCGCCGCAATCCCTAATAAAGTATTTAACCCCTAAACCGCCGCTCCCGGACCCCACCGCCACCTACAATAAAAGTATAACCCCCTAATGTGATCCCCCTACACCATCGCCTGCTACCTTACCTACCACCTAAAGTGAGCCCCTACCCCGCCGCCATCTACCTTACCTACCCCCTAAAGTGAGCCCCTACCCCGCCGCCATCTACCTTACCTACCCCCTAAAGTGAGCCCCTACCCCGCCGCCATATACCTTACCTACCCCCTAAAGTGAGCCCCTTACACCGCCGCCATCTATTTTATAAATATTAACCCCTAATTTAATCCCCCTACACCGCCACCAGCTATATTAACTATATTAACCCTAATTATATTAGGGTTAATATAGTTAATATCATTATTATATTATATATATATTAAGTATAATAACCCTATCTAACTCTAACATCCCTAACTAAATTCTTATTAAAATAGATCTAATTAATATTAATATTATTAATTAAAATATTCCTATTTAAATCTAAATACTTACCTATAAAATAAACCCTAAGATAGCTACAATGTAATTAATAATTACATTGTAGCTATTTTAGGGTTTATATTTATTTTACCGGTAACTTGGTATTTATTTTAACTAGGTACAATAGCTATTAAATAGTTAATAACTATTTAATAGCTACCTAGTTAAAATAATTACCAATTTACCTGTAAAATAAATCCTAACCTAAGTTACAAATACACCTACACTATCAATAAATTAAATAAACTACAAATATCTAAACTAAAATACAATAAAATAATCTAAACTAAATTACAAAAACAAACAAACACTAAATTACAAAAAATAAAAAAAAATTACAAGATTTTTAAGCTAATTACACCTATTCTAAGCCCCCTAATAAAATAATAAAGCCCCCCAAAATAAAAATATTTCCCTACCCTATTCTAAATTTAAAAAGTTCACAGTTCTTTTACCTTACCAGTCCTTAAAAGGGCCTTTTGCGGGGCATGCCCCAAAGAAAACAGCTCTTTTGCCTGAACTTGAATCTGATTGGCTGATTCAATCAGCCAATCAGATTTTTCTACCTTAATTCAGATTGGCTGATAGAATCCTATCAGCCAATCGGAATTCGACGGACGCCATCTTGGATGACGTCATTTAAAGGTACCTCATTCCTAGTTCAGTCTTCGTGCAGGATGGATGCTCCGCGGTGGAGGAGCGAAGAAAGAAGATTGAAGATGCCGCTTTGCTTGAAGACATCGCCGGATGGAAGAAGACTTCACTGCCGCTTGATTGAAGACATCGCCCGGATGGAAGAAGACTTCACTGCCGATTGATTGAAGACATCGCCCGGATGGAAGAAGACTTCACTGCCGCTTGATTGGACATCGCCCGGATCGGATGAAGAGTTCTGCCCGGCTGGGTGAAGACAAGGTAGGGAGATCTTCAGGGGGGTAGTGTTAGGGTTTTTTAAGGGGGGTTTGGGTGGGTTTAGAATAGGGGCATGTGGGTGGTGGGTTGTAATGTTGGGGGGTAGTATTGTGTTTTTTTTTTACAGGCAAAAGAGCTGTTTTCTTTGGGCATGCCCCGCAAAAGGCCCTTTTAAGGGCTGGTAAGGTAAAAGAACTGTGAACTTTTTAAATTTAGAATAGGGTAGGGAAATTTTTTTTATTTTGGGGGGCTTTATTATTTTATTAGGGGGCTTAGAATAGGTGTAATTAGCTTAAAAATCTTGTAATATTTTTTTATTTTTTTGTAATTTAGTGTTTGGTTTCTTTTTGTAATTTAGTTTAGATTATTTTATTGTATTTTAGTTTAGATATTTGTAGTTTATTTAATTTATTGATAGTGTAGGTGTATTTGTAACTTAGGTTAGGATTTATTTTACAGGTAAATTGGTAATTATTTTAACTAGGTAGCTATTAAATAGTTATTAACTATTTAATAGCTATTGTACCTAGTTAAAATAAATACCAAGTTACCTGTAAAATAAATATAAACCCTAAAATAGCTACAATGTAATTATTAATTACATTGTAGCTATCTTTCGGCTAGATTTAGAGTTTTGTCGGTAAAGACCCGCGTAGCTAACGCCGGCTTTTTTCTGGCAGCACCATAAAAATAACTCTGGTATTGAGAGTCCACATAAAGGCTGCGTTAGGCTCCAAAAAAGGAGCGTAGAGCATTTTTAACGCAGCTTCAACTCTCGATACCAGAGTTGCTTACGCAAGCGGCCAGCCTCAAAAACGTGCTCGTGCACGATTCCCCCATAGGAAACAATGGGGCTGTTTGAGCTGAAAAAAACCTAACACCTGCAAAAAAGCCGCGTTCAGCTCCTAACGCAGCCCCATTGTTTGCTATGCGTAAACACTTCCTACGTCTGCACCTAACACCCTAACATGTACCCCGAGTCTAAACACCCCTAACCTTACACTTATTAACCCCTATTCTGCCGCCCCCGCTATCGCTGACCCCTGCATATTATTATTAACCCCTAATCTACCGCTCCGGACACCGTCGCTACTTACATTATCCCTATGTACCCCTAATCTGCTGCCCCTAACACCGCCGACCCCTATATTATATTTATTAACCCCTAATCTGCTGAGCGGACCTGAGCGCTACTATAATAAAGTTATTAACCCCTAATCCGCCTCACTTACCCTATAATAAATAGTATTAACCCCTAATCTGCCCTCCCTAAAATCGCCGACACCTAACTTCAATTATTAACCTCTAATCTGCCGACCGGAGCTCACCGCTATTCTAATAAATGTATTAACCCCTAAAGCTAAGTCTAACCCTAACACTAACACCCCCCTAAGTTAAATATAATTTACATCTAACGAAATTAATTAACTCTTATTAAATAAATTATTCCTATTTAAAGCTAAATACTTACCTGTAAAATAAATCCTAATATAGCTACAATATAAATTATAATTACATTGTAGCTATTTTAGGATTAATATTTATTTTACAGGCAACTTTGTAATTATTTTAACCAGGTACAATAGCTATTAAATAGTTAAGAACTATTTAATAGTTACCTAGTTAAAATAATTACAAAATTACCTGTCAAATAAATCCTAACCTAAGTTACAATTAAACCTAACACTATACTATCATTAAATTAATTAAATAAAATACCTACAATTACCTACAATTAAACCTAACACTACACTATCAATACATTAATTAAATACAATATCTACAAATAACTACAATGAAATAAACTAACTAAAGTACAAAAAATAAAAAAGAACTAAGTTACAAAAAATAAAAAAATATCTACAAACATAAGAAAAATATTACAACAATTTTAAACTAATTACACCTACTCTAAGCCCCCTAATAAAACAACAAAGCCCCCCAAAATAAAAAATGCCCTACCCTATTCTAAATTACTAAAGTTAAAAGCTCTTTTACCTTACCAGCCCTGAACAGGGCCCTTTGCGGGGCATGCCCCAAGAAGTTCAGCTCTTTTGCCTGTAAAAAAAACATACAATACCCCCCCCCAACATTACAACCCACCACCCACATACCCCTAATCTAACCCAAACCCCCCTTAAATAAACCTAACACTAAGCCCCTGAAGATCTTCCTACCTTATCTTCACCATACCAGGTTCACCGATCGGTCCTGAAGAGCTCCTCCGATGTCCTGATCCAAGCCCAAGTGGGGGGCTGAAGATGTCCATGATCCGGTAGAAGTCTTCATCCAAGCGGGGCAGAAGAGGTCTTCCATCCGATTGAAGTCTTCATCCAGGTGGCATCTTCTATCGACATCCATCTGGAACGGAGCGGCAGCATCCTGAAGACCTCCGACGCGGAACATCCATCCTGGCCGACGACTGAACGACGAATGACGGTTCCTTTAAATGACGTCATCCAAGATGGCATCCCTCGAATTCCGATTGGCTGATAGGATTCTATCAGCCAATCGGAATTAAGGTAGGAATATTCTGATTGGCTGATGGAATCAGCCAATCAGAATCAAGTTCAATCCGATTGGCTGATCCAATCAGCCAATCAGATTGAGCTTGCATTCTATTGGCTGTTCCGATCAGCCAATAGAATGCAAGCTAAATTTGATTGGCTGATTCCATCAGCCAATCAGAATATTCCTACCTTAATTCCGATTGGCTGATAGAATCCTATCAGCCAATCGGAATTCGAGGGACGCCATCTTGGATGACGTCATTTAAAGGAACCGTCATTCGTCGTTCAGTCGTCGGCCAGGATGGATGTTCCGCATCGGAGGTCTTCAGGATGCTGCCGCTCCGTTCCAGATGGATGTCGATAGAAGATGCCGCCTGGATGAAGACTTCAATCGGATGGAAGACCTCTTCTGCCCCGCTTGGATGAAGACTTCTACCGGATCATGGACATCTTCAGCCCCCCGCTGGGGCTTGGATCAGGACATCGGAGGAGCTCTTCAGGACCGATCGGTGAACCTGGTATGGTGAAGATAAGGTAGGAAGATCTTTAGGGGCTTAGTGTTAGGTTTATTTAAGGGGGGTTTGGGTTAGATTAGGGGTATGTGGGTGGTGGGTTGTAATGTTGGGGGGGGTATTGAATGTTTTTTTTACAGGCAAAAGAGCTGAACTTCTTGGGGCATGCCCCGCAAAGGGCCCTGTTCAGGGCTGGTAAGGTAAAAGAGCTTTGAACTTTAGTCATTTAGAATAGGGTAGGGCATTTTTTATTTTGGGGGGCTTTGTTGTTTTATTAGGGGGCTTAGAGTAGGTGTAATTAGTTTAAAATTGTTGTAATATTTTTCTTATGTTTGTAGATATTTTTTTATTTTTTGTAACTTAGTTCTTTTTTATTTTTTGTACTTTAGTTAGTTTATTTCATTGTAGTTATTTGTAGATATTGTATTTAATTAATGTATTGATAGTGTAGTGTTAGGTTTAATTGTAGGTAATTGTAGGTATTTTATTTAATTAATTTAATGATAGTATAGTGTTAGGTTTAATTGTAACTTAGGTTAGGATTTATTTGACAGGTAATTTTGTAATTATTTTAACTAGGTAACTATTAAATAGTTCTTAACTATTTAATAGCTATTGTACCTGGTTAAAATAATTACAAAGTTGCCTGTAAAATAAATATTAATCCTAAAATAGCTACAATGTAATTATAATTTATATTGTAGCTATATTAGGATTTATTTTACAGGTAAGTATTTAGCTTTAAAAAGGAATAATTTATTTAATAAGAGTTAATTAATTTCGTTAGATGTAAATTATATTTAATTTAGGGGGGTGTTAGTGTTAGGGTTAGACTTAGCTTTAGGGGTTAATACATTTATTAGAATAGCGGTGAGCTCCGGTCGGCAGATTAGGGGTTAATAATTGAAGTTAGGTGTCGGCGATGTTAGGGAGGGCAGATTAGGGGTTAATACTATTTATTATAGGGTTAGTGAGGCGGATTAGGGGTTAATAACTTTATTATAATAGCGGTGCGGTCCGGTCGGCAGATTAGGGGTTAATAAGTGTAGGCAGGTGGAGGCGACGTTGTGGGGGGCAGATTAGGGGTTAATAAATATAATATAGGGGTCGGCGGTGTTAGGGGCAGCAGATTAGGGGTACATAAGGATAACGTAGGTGGCGGCGCTTTGCGGTCGGCAGATTAGGGGTTAATAAGTGTAGGTAGCTGGCGGCGACGTTGTGGGAGGCAGGTTAGGGGTTACTAAATATAATATAGGGATCGGCGGTGTTAGGGGCAGCAGATTAGGGGTACATAAGGATAACGTAGTTGGCGGTCGGCAGATTAGGGGTTAAAAAAATGTAATCGATTGTCGGCGATGTGGGGGGACCTCGTTTTAGGGGTACATAGGTAGTTTATGGGTGTTAATGTACTTTAGAGTACAGTAGTTAAGAGCTTTATGAACCGGCGTTAGCCCAGAAAGCTCTTAACTACTGACTTTTTTCCTGCGGCTGGAATTTTGTCGTTAGAGTTCTAACGCTCACTTCAGCCACGACTCTAAATACCGGAGTTAGAAAAATCTCATTGAAAAGATAGGATACGCAATTTATGTAAGGGGATCTGCGGTATGGAAAAGTCGCGGCTGAAAAGTGAGCGTTAGACCCTTTTTTGAGTGACTCCAAATACCAGAGTTAGCCTAAAACCAGCGTTAGGAGCCTCTAACGCTGGTTTTCACGGCTAACGCCAAACTCTAAATCTAGGCCTTTGGGTTTATTTTATAGGTAAGTATTTAGATTTAAAAAGGAATATTTTAATTAATAATATTAATATTAATTAGATCTATTTTAATAAGAATTTAGTTAGGGATGTTAGAGTTAGATAGGGTTATTATACTTAATATATATATAATAGAATAACGATATTAACTATATTAACCCTATTATAATTAGGGTTAATATAGTTAATATATATAATATAATAACTATATTAACCCTAATATAATTAGGGTTAATATATATAATATAATAACTATATTAACTATATTAACCCTAATATAATTAGGGTTAATATAGTTAATATAGCTGGCGGGGGTGTAGGGGGATTAAATTAGGGGTTAATATTTATAAAATAGATGGCGGCGGCGGGGTAGGGGCTCACTTTAGGGGTAGGTAAGGTAGATGGCAGCGGGGTAGGGGCTCACTTTAGGGGGTAGGTAAGGTCGATGGCGGCGGGGTAGGGGCTTACCTTAGGGGGTTATAGATTTAATATAGCTGGTGGCGGGGTCCGGGAGCGGCGGTTTAGGGGTTAATATATTTTTTATTGTTAGGATAGTGAGGGGGGATAGCGGATAGTGGGTTAGACGTGGGTTAGACGTGTCGGGCTATGTTTGGGAGGCGTGTTAGACAGTACGGGTGATTTTATAACTTTAGTCAGGTTTTGTAGGCGCCGGCAGTTTCTAAAGTGCCGTAAGTCACTGGTGACTCCAGAAATTTGTACTTACGCAGATTTCTGGACATCGCTGGTTTGTCAGACTTACGGCACTTTAGCCTCTGGCGGTGCCGTATATAGGATAGCTCGAGTTGCGAGCTGAAACTGCGGGCGGCGGGGGTTCCCTCGCTTGCGCTGCAAACTTTATCGGATCACGCCCCTGGTTAGCAAATCACAAGAGACAAATGTGTGCAGGCACCAATCAGCAACTAGCTCACACTAATGTAGGGTATGGGCGTATTCTTTTTCAACAAGGGATACAAACAGAACGTGCACATTGGAAAATAGAAGTATCTTAAAATTACATTCTCTATCTGAATCATGCAAATTTAATTTTGACTTTCCTATACCTTTATCAAGAAAAAGGATTCTTGCTAAAGTTAAGATCGTAATATTATTTGTGATACGCTTTACTGGGCAGAGAGCATATTTATATATATATGTGCTCACTAATACAAACACTGCACCTATTCCTAAAGCCAGTAGTGTATATATATTCTGCAGCGATGACACAAACTAAACCATGTTTTTAAATGCAGGTAACATAGTAACATAGTAGATGAGGTGAAAAAATGACCGAAGTCCATCGAGTTCAACCTATATAAATCTAAAATATATACAAAAAGCTCCAGTTAAGCTTAAATAATCCCAGGTCCCTTTGTAATGAAAGTTCATCCTGCTCTGACCTAATGACCTTACTTAACTTATTATCATCTGCAAAAATAGAGATGTCGCTATTTAATATAAGCTCCAAGTAATTTATTAAAAAGAATAGGACCCAGTACTGATCCCTGGGGACGCCACTGATTACCTTTGTCCAATCTGAGTATGATCCATTTACTACTACTCGTTGCTCCCTATCTTTAATCCAGTTATTTATCCATAAACTAACATTTTCAGATATTCCCAGTCCCTTAATTTTGTGCATTAATCTCTCATGTGGCACTGTATTAAACGCCTTTGCAAAATCTAAGTACAGTATATCACATCAACTGCTTCCCCTTTATCTATATTTTCACTTACTTCCTCGTAGAATCTAATTAGATTAGTATGACATGATCTATTTCTCATAAAACCATGCTGATTAGAACTCATAATCTTGTTTACACTAGTATGCTCATCAATATAATCCCTTATAATCCCTTCAAATATCTTCCCCACTATCGATGTCAGACTAACTGGTCTATAGCTTCCTGGATCATCCCTACTTCCCTTTTTGAAGAGTGGCACCACATCAGCTTTACGCCAATCCTTGGGTACCATGCCTGAGGATAATGAGTCTTGAAAAATTAAGAGTAGAAATTTGTCTATAACAGTTCTAAATTCCCTTAACACCCTTGGATGTATTCCATCTGGGCCTGGAGTTTTATTTACCTTAATATTATCCAATTTGTTCCTGATATCCTCTATACATAACCCAATTAATGGTATGGGCTGGCATGTTCTATTTTGTTCCAAAGTATCATCCAATGGTTCCTCTCTTGTGTATACTGAAGAAAAAAACTGGTTTAGTATCTCAGCCTTCTCCCTGTCACTGTTAATCATGCTACCCTCCCCGCATTTTAATGTACCTATATTGTCTTTCTTACATTTTTTGCTATTTATGTACTTAAAGAATCTTTTAGGGTTAGATTTAGAATCCTTTGCAATTAATTTTTCATTTTCAATTTTGGCTAATTTGATTGCTTTTTTGCATGCTTTGTTACATTCCTTATAAATATGGAATTTTGAGTCTGTACTATTTTCTTTGAATAATTTAAATGCCCTACGTTTTTTTTCTAATTTCTCTTAACACATTTATATTCAGCCACATTGGCTTGGATTTTTTATTTTTATTTTTATAACCATATGGTATTTGTTGATATGTATATTTATTTAACAAAGTTTTAAATGTTATCCATTTATCCTCTGTATTTTTATTAGAGAATACTTTGTCCCAATTTATGTTATTTAATGATTTCCTTAAATCATTGAATTTTGCTTTCTTAAAATTAAAAGTCTTGGTTAAACCTTTAAGACACTGCTTATGAAAGTGTGTTGTGTGTGTGTGTTGTATGAGTGAGTGTGTGCTGTATGAGTGTGTGTGTGTTGTATGCTACATGCACAGTAAACCTTAAAACTTTTACTAGTAGAATTTTTACTAGACACAATAATCTGATATTCATTTGGCAAATAACAAGGTTAAAATATTTTTCTGACATTCATTCATTACCATAACAAAATGAACTAATCCGACATTCGTTCATTTATGCGTTTCTCTATTTACTAAATAAATGACTGAGTGAACTAATGTTGTATTTGTTTAGTTCATGGAATTGAATAAATGTCAAAAGATATATTTAAAGGGATATGAAACCCAAACATTTTCTTTTGTGATTCAGATAAAGAATATAATTTTAAACAACATTCCAATTTACTCCTATTATTTAATTTGCTTCATTCTTTAGGTATCCTTTGTTGAAGAAATAACAATGCACATGGGTGAGCCAATCACACGAGGCATCTATGTGCAGCCAACAATCAGCAGCTATTCAGATATGATATTCAACAAATATATAATAGAAGTAAATTGGAAAGTTGTTTAAAATTGTATGCTCTTTCTAACTCCTGAAAGAAAAAATGTGGGTTTCATGTCCCTTTAATATTAGTTTTTTTTTTCTGAACGTCTATTTTTTTTCTGAGACACACGTATTGCAAAATGCTTCTATCCAAAATAGAAATATTCCTATATGCATTTACATTTTTGGAGTTTATGTTTGTATAAAATGAATTGGTTCCATAAACAAAGATAAACAGTTTAATATTGATTAGAAAGAGCGTTTTATAAAGACAGCCATTCAAAAACAAGACAGTTAATTATTAACACATCTGTAGATGTAAAGAGGGTGATTGCAACAGTAGCTCCCCTGCATATCTCCAAATATGATTTAAAGCAGCGTTCTTTAAACCACGGGTGGGGACCCATTACTGAGTTGCAACACCATGAGAGTGTGTGTGTGTTAGTTGAAAGTGTGTTTGCTATATGAGAGTGTGTGTGTGTTGTATACAAAGTATGTGTGGTATGTGTGTTGTGTGAGAGTGTGTGTGCTGTATGAGAGTATGCAGTATGTGTTATATGAGAGTGAGCGGTGTGCAAGTGTGTTGTATGAGAGTGTGTGGTGTGAGTGTGTTGTATGAGAGTGAGTGGTGTGTGTGTATGTGTTGTATGAGAGTGTGTGGTGTGTGTGTTGTATGAGAGTGTGTGGTGTGTGTGTTGTATGAGAGTGTGTGGTGTGAGTGTGTTGTATGAGAGTGAGTGGTGTGTGTGTGTTGTATGAGTTTGTGGTGTGTGTGTTGTATGAGAGTGTGTGGTGTGAGTGTGTTATATGAGAGTGAGTGGTGTGTGTGTTGTATGAGAGTGTGTGGTGTGTGTGTTGTATGAGAGTGTGTGGTGTGTGTGTTGTATGAGAGTGTGTGTTGTGTGTGTGTGTTGTATGAGTGTGTGTGTGCTGTATGAGTGTGTGTGTGTTGTATGAGAGTGTGTGTGTGTGTTGTATGAGAGTATATGTAGTGTGTGTGTGTTGTATGAGAGTGTGTGTGTGTTGTATGAGTGTGTGTGTAGTGTCAGAGTTTGTGTGTGTGTTGTATGAGTGTGTGTGTGTTGTGTGTGGTGTGAGAGTTTGTGTGTTTGCTGTATGAGTGTGTGTTGTATGAGAGTGTGTGTTGTGTGTGTGTGGTGTGAGAGTTTGTGCGTGTGTGTTGTATGAGAGTGTGTGTGTTGTGTGTGTGCTGTGTGAGTGTGTACTGTATGAGTGTGTGTGTGTGGTATGAGAGTTTGCGTGTGTGTTGTATGAGAGTGTGTGTGGTGTATGAGAGTGTGTGTTGTGTGTTGTATGAGTGTGTGTGTGTGTGTGGTATGAGAGTTTGTGTGTGTGGAGTATGAGAGTGTGTGTGTGAAGTATGAGAGTGTGTGTGTGGAGTATGAGAGTGTGTGTTTTGTGTGTGTTGTATGAGAGTGTGTGTGTTTTGTATGGTGTGTTGTATGAGAGTGTGTGTTGTATGAGAATGTGTGTGTCTGTGTGTTGTGAGTGTGTGTGGTGTGTGTTGTATGAGAGTGTGTGTGTGTGTGGTATCAGTTTTTGTGTGTGTGTTGTATGAGAAAATGTGTGTTGTATGAGTGTGTGTGGTGTGAGAGTTTGTGTGTGTGTGTTGTATAAGAGTGTGTGTGGTATATGAGAGTGTGTGTGGTATATAAGAGTGTGTGTGTTGTGTGAGATTGTGTAGGAGAGTGTGTGTGTGTGTTGTGTGTATGAGAATGTGTGTGTGTTGTGTGAGAGTGTGTAGGAGAGTGTGTGTGTGTAGGAGAGTGTGTGTTGTGCGAGAGTGTGTGTGTGTGTGTTATTACCTTTTAAAACACTTTCAAGTTTGACTACAATCAGGAATAAACTGCAAATAAATGCATTTTATACTAATTTATGTGTAGCAAGCCTTGTTGTCTGCTGGCTAAAGCACAGATTGGCTCCTCAAATAAGGCAAATAGTGGGTGGAGTTTAGCTATTGAAAAACAATTGCAAACAAAAATAGATGTTAATTTGTTTTAAAAATGTTAAGACTTAGCTGATATGTTATTCTATCACAAAACAACAGAACTGTCTTGTAATTACAAGCACCTAGATTACGAGTCTTGCGTTAGCCTTAAAAAGCAGCGTTGAGAGGTCCCAACGCTGGTATTACGAGTCTGGCAGGTACAGGTGTACCGCTCACATTTTTTATGCGACTCGAACATACCGCAAATCCCCTTACATAAATTGCGTATCCTATCTTTTCAATGGGACTTGCATAGCGCCGGTATTACGAGTCTTCCAAAAAGTGAGCGGTACAGCCTCTCCTGTCAAGACTGGTACCGCATTTAAAAGTCAGTAGTTATGAGTTTTATGTTACAACGCCATAGCATAAAACTCTTAACTAAAGGGCTAAAAAGTACACTGACACCCATAAACTACCTATTAACCCTTAAACCGAGGCCCCCCCCCCCACATCGCAAACACTTAAATCAATTTTTTAACCCCTAATCTTCCGACCGGACATCGCCGCCACTTTAATAAATATATTAATCCCTAAACCGCTGCACTCCCGCCTCGCAAACACTAAAATTTTAATAAAGATGGCGTCCCTTGAATTCCGATTGGCTGATAGGATTCTATAAGCCAATTGGAATTAAGGTATAAAAAATCCTATTGGCTGATCCAATCAGCCAATAGGATTGAGCTTGCATTCTATTGGCTGATTGGAACAGCCAATAGAATGCGAGCTCAATCCTATTGGCTGATTGCATAAACTTTTTCCTACCTTAATTCCGATTGGCTGATAGAATCCTATCAGCCAATCGAAATTCAAGGGACGCCATCTTGGATGACGTCATTTAAAGGAACCGTCATTCGTCGTGTAGTCGTCGGTCTGGATGGATGCTCCGCGTCGGCTGGCTTCAAGATGGACCCGCTCCGGATGGATGAAGATAGAAGATGCCGCCTGGATGAAGACTTCTGCCCGTCTGGAGGTCCTCTTCTGCCCGGTTCGGATGAAGACTTCTGCCCCTCTGGAGGACCACTTGTGCCCGGCTGGGTGAAGACGTCTCATGGTAAGGTGATCTTCAAGGGGTTCAATTAAGGGGGGATTGGGTGGGTTTTAGAGTAGGGTTGGTGTGTGGGTGGTGGGTTTTAATGTTGGGGGAATTGTATTTTATTTTACAGGTAAAAGAGCTTATTACTTTGGGGCAATGCCCCGCAAAAGGCCCTTTTAAGGGCTATTTGTAATTTAGTATAGGTGTAGAGATTTTTATTATTTTGGGGGGCTTTTTATTTTATTAGGGGGATTACATTAGGTGTAATTAGTTTAAAATTCTTGTAATTATTTTATTTTTTTCTGTAATTTAGTGTTTTGTTTTTTTCGTACTTTATTTTATTTAATTGTAGTTAATTGTAGGTAATTTAGTAAATTAATTTAATGATAGTGTAGTGTTAGGTGTAATTGTAACTTAGGTTAGGATTTATTTTACAGGTAAATTTGTATTTATTTTAGCTAGGTAGTTAGTAAATACTTAATAACTATTTACTAACTATTCTACCTAGTTAAAATAAATACAAACTTGCCTGTAAAATAAAAATAAACCCTGAGATAGCTACAATGTAACTATTAGTTATATTGTAGCTAGCTTAGGGTTGATTTTATAGGTAAGTATTTAGTTAGAAATGGGAATTATTTATTTAATTGTAGTAATTTTATTTAGATGTATTTAAATTATATGTAAGTTAGGTGGGGTTAGGGTTAGGGTTAGACTTAGATTTAGGGGTTAATAACTTCATTATAGTGGCGGCGGCAGATTAGGGGTTAATAAGTGTAGTTAGGTGGCAGCGACATTGGGGGCGGCAAAGTAGGGGTTAATAAATAAAATAGGTGTCGGCGATGTTGGGGGCAGCAGATTAGGGGTTCATAGGAATAATGTAGGTGGCGGCGGTGTTCGGAGTGGCAGATTAGGGGTTAATAATATAATGTAGGTGTTGATGATGTCAGGGCAGCAGATTAGGGGTTAATAAGTGTAAGATTAGGGTTGTTTAGACTCAGGGTTCATGTAAGGGTGCTAGGTGTAGACATAAAAATTATTTCCCCATAGGAATCAATGGGGCTGCGTTAGAAGCTGAACGCTGCTTTTTTGCAGGTGTTAGGTTTTTTTTCAGCCGATTCTGCCCCATTGATTCATATGGGGAAATTGTGCACAAGCACTTTTAGACAGCTCACCGCTAACGTAAGCAGCGCTGGTATTGAGGTGAGATGTGGAGCTAAATTTTGCTCTCCGCTCACTTTTTAGAGGCTAACGCCGGGTTGAAAAAAACCCGTAATACCAGCGCTGTCTTAAGTGAGCGGTGAGAAAAAACTGCTCGTTAGCAACGCACCCCTGTTACCGCAACACTTGTAATCTCGGTGAAGGTGTTTACATTCCCTTTAAAGGGACAGCAAACGTTCCTAATATGTGCTCCCCTGGTAGAACCTTTTAAGCGTATCCAACATCCAGATTAATTATTTCTATACATATATTTTAAATCTGAAATTTGGGTTTCAATTACTGCAACCCTTGCCCCTCCCATGCTGTTATTTTAGCATTATGATATCATACAATTAGTATTACCTATTAAAAGTTTACCAACAGAACCATGGAATAAAGTGAGCATGCACACATAAGTCACTGTGAAGCCAGTTTCAGTGAAGGGACGCATGTGCAGCTTGACTGTTCTTCTGACACAAAAGATCACAGTGACACTTAAAGGGACAGTCTACACCAAAATTGTTATTGTTTAAAAAGATAGATAATGCCTTAACTACCATTTCCCCAGCTTTGCACAACCAACATTGTTAGATTAATATACTTTATAACATGTAAACCTCTAAATTTCTGCCTGTTTCTAAGCCTCTACAGACAGCCTTATCTTAGTGTATTTTATTAGCTTTTCACAGCTAGACAGTGCTAATTCATGTGTGTCATATAGATAACATTGTGCTCACTTCCATGGAGTTGTGCAGGACACAGCACTTATTGGTTCAAATGCAAGTCTGAGATAAAGATAAAGATAAAGTCTGCAGAGGCTTAGATACAAGGTAATTACAGAGGTAAAAAGTGTATTAATATAACTGTGCTGGTTATGCAAAACTGGGGGATGGGTAATAAAGGGATTATCTATCTTTTCAAGTTAGAAAATGTGATTTTTAGTAGGGAAGTTGAACTGCGCATTCGCAAAACTGTGCCAAATTCTGTTGCTATATCGCCAGAGATTTTTCAGTATGCACACAATTTATTCTGGTGAAAGGCAGGTACAGGGTTTTGATTGGCCGTGCCAAGTTATGATTTCAGATGAATGGGTGACCGTTGCAGTCATAGAATTGCAAACACTGGATTTTTTTCCATTACCAATTAAAGGAATCCGGATATGTGGTATGCATGAAAAGTACTAATATGGGTGAAGGTACATAAAGACACTTTTCATAATGGAATTTGTACTGTCCCTTTAAACACTAAATATGTCCAAAGTGTATGGGTTATTTAGAGTTATTTCTGGACTGTGTTATAACTTGTTCTAAATATGTGTGATAACAATACACAGCTAAAAATGAATTAAAAAAATAAAAGTTGTTCAGGTTCCCTCTTGTGGACACAATTTAGTACTGCACCTACAAGTCCCTTAAAGCTGATCGGATTTTAAGAATCTTTATACTAGAGTGATATTACCTTATTTGGATTATTCCTTCTTTCCTTGAATCATATTTATTTGCATACTAAGAAATATTTGTGCTTTAAAGGTCAATACAAAAAAAATAAAATAATGTTACATGCAATATAAGTGTCTCCCTCTTGTGGACAGAAGGGGTCTAACATAAACTCACAATTGTATAATTTGCAAGAATCTTCTAAACTACATTATAATTATAAACACAAATAAACTGTAGGGTGAAAAGCTGTAATGATTAAAGCTTGCAATCTGCAGTATGAGATAATAAAAGTATTAGTCTGGAGATAAACACATAGACTGTGTGTGAAAGTGCTTTTGAGTCATGGGCTAGACCTATCTTTTCCAACGTGAAGTGAGTGGGCATTCCTGCCATTTACATAGCTGAGTGAAGAGCCCAATACATGAATACTCATACATCAAATAGGAACTGCAAGCAACATGGTAAGACAATAATTAGAACCATGTCATTTAAAGGGACAGTTTACTCAAAACATTTCTCCCCTTTAATTTGTTCCTAATGATCCACTTTATCTGCTGGAGTGTATTACATTGTTTACAAGTATGTCCTTTATATTGGCATTTGAAATAGTTGATTTAGCCTCTGGTATCCCCACCTATTCTCAAAGTTTCTGGCCTTAGGTCCAAGTTATAGATAATCTGAGTAAACAGTCAGCAGAAGAAATTACACTCCCAGTGGGGTATAGAAAAGATAAGGTAATAAAATATTAATGTTCCATTGTTCTCTGCAAGTATTGGTCTTTGGTTTATGGACAGATATAAGATAAAGTCACATGTATATGTACACAATGTGATAAAATAATGTAATGTGATTATACATACAGATATAAGATACAGACACAGGTATATGTACACAATGTGATAAAGTAATGAGATCTGATTATACCTACAGATATAAGATAAAGAGACACGTTTATGTACACAATGTGATAAAGTAATGAGATCTGATTATACCTACAGATATAAGATACAGACACATGTATATGTACACAGTGTGATAAAGTAATAAGATCTGATTATACCTACAGATATAAGATACAAACACATGTATATGTACACAGTGTGATAAAGTAATGAGATCTGATTATACCTACAGATATAAGATAAAAACACATGTATATGTACACAATGTGATACAGTAATGAGATCTGATTATACCTACAGATATAAGATACAGACACATGTATATGTACACAGTGTGATAAAGTAATAAGATCTGATTATACCTACAGATATAAGATAAAGAGACACGTTTATGTACACAATGTGATAAAGTAATGAGATCTGATTATACCTACAGATATAAGATACAGACACATGTATATGTACACAGTGTGATAAAGTAATAAGATCTGATTATACCTACAGATATAAGATACAAACACATGTATATGTACACAGTGTGATAAAGTAATGAGATCTGATTATACCTACAGATATAAGATAAAAACACATGTATATGTACACAATGTGATACAGTAATGAGATCTGATTATACCTACAGATATAAGATACAGACACATGTATATGTAAACAATGTGATACAGTAATGAGATCTGATTATACCTACAGATATAAGATACAGACACATGTATATGTACACAGTGTGATAAAGTAATAAGATCTGTTTATACCTACAGATATAAGATACAAACACATGTATATGTACACAATGTGATAATGTAATGAGATCTGATTATACCTACAGATATAACATAAAGACACATGTATATGTACACAATGTGATAATGTAATGAGATCTGATTATACCTACAGATATAAGATAAAGACACATTTATATGTACACAATGTGATACAGTAATGCGATCTGATTATACCTACAGATATAAGATAGCCACATGTATATGTACACAGTGTGATACAGTAATGAGATCTGATTATACCTACAGATATAAGATAAAGAAGCATGTATATGTAAACAATGTGATAAAGTAATGAGATCTGATTATACCTACAGATATACGATACAGACACATGTATATGTACACAATGTGATACAGTAATGAGATCTGATTATACCTACAGATATAAGATACAGACACATGCATATGTACACAATGTGATAAAGTAATGTAATGTGATTATACCTAAAGATATAAGATACAGACACAGGTATATGTACACAATGTGATAAAGTAATGAGATCTGATTATACCTACAGATATAAGATACAGACACATGTATATATACACAGTGTGATAAAGTAATGAGATCTGATTATACCTACAGATATAAGATACAGACACATGTATATGTACACAATGTGATACAGTATTGAGATCTGATTATACCTACAGATATAAGATAAAGACATATGTACAGTATATGTACACAATGTGATAAAGTAATGAGATCTGATTATACCTACAGATATAAGATAAAGACACATGTATATGTACACAATGTGATAAAGTAATGAGATCTGATTATACCTACAGATATAAGATAAAGACACATGTATATGTACACAATGTGATAAAGTAATGAGATCTGATTATACCTACAGATATAAGATACAGACACATGTATATGTACACAATGTGATAATGTAATGAGATCTGATTATGCCTACAGATATAAGATAAAGACACATGTATATGTACACAATGTGATACAGTATTGAGATCTGATTATACCTACAGATATAAGATAAAGACATATGTACAGTATATGTACACAATGTGATAAAGTAATGAGATCTGATTATACCTACAGATATAAGATAAAGGCACATGTATATGTACACAATGTGATAAAGTAATGAGATCTGATTATACCTACAGATATAAGATAAAGACACATGTATATGTACACAATGTGATAAAGTAATGAGATCTGATTATACCTACAGATATAAGATACAGACACATGTATATGTACACAATGTGATAATGTAATGAGATCTGATTATGCCTACAGATATAAGATAAAGACACATGTATATGTACACAATGTGATACAGTATTGAGATCTGATTATACCTACAGATATAAGATAAAGACATATGTACAGTATATGTACACAATGTGATAATGTAATGAGATATGATTATACCTACAGATATAAGATAAAGACACATGTATATGTACACAATGTGATAAAGTAATGAGATCTGATTATACCTACAGATATAAGATAAAGACACATGTATATGTACACAGTGTGATAAAGTAATGAGATCTGATTGCACCTACAACTCAACCCATTTTATTAGGTTGTGGCTTCAAAACACAAAACCAGCTATTTCACATATACAAATAAACCTTAAAAAACTATTTCTCATACATTTTATACTCTGCAACTGGTAAAAAAAAGTAATGGGAAACACATTAAGGGAAGAACTATTTTACTGTATACTGTCGCTTTAAAGGGACGGGGGTGTCAATCAACCCGATCGTATCTGATCAGGTTGATTGCTGTCCGGGGCCTCAGAGCAGGTGGACAGGTTATGGAGCAGCAGTCTTTAGACCGCTGCTTCATAACTTGTTTTTTCTGGCGAGTCTAAAGGCTCGCCAGAAACACGGGGCTTCAAGCTCCATACGGAGCTTGATAAATATGCCCCTAAGTGTTATTGTATTGTCTTGTTATTACTCCATTTTTAAAAAGTTACCAGTTTACTTCTAATATCAAATTTGCTTCATTCTCGTGTTATTCTATGTTGAAGATATATCTATAAAGCTAGCGAACACCTGTCTGAAGCACTACATGACAGGAAATAGTGCTGCCATCTAGTGCTCTTGCTAAGGTATAACATTGTTATAAAACTGCTACCATCTAGTGCTCCTGCTAATGTATAACATTGTTATAAAACTGCTGCCATCTAGTGCTCTTGCTAATGTATAACATTGTTATAAAACTGCTGCCTTCTAGTGCTCTTGCTAATGTATAACATTGTTATAAAACTGCTGCCATCTAGTGCTCTTGCTAATGTATAACATTGTTATAAAACTGCTGCCATCTAGTGCTCTTGCTAATGTATGACATTGTTATAAAACTGCTGCCATCTAGTGCTCTTGCTAATGTATAACATTGTTATAAAACTGCTGCCCTCTAGTGCTCTTGCTAATGTATAACATTATTATAAATAAAAAACTTATAAAACATAAAACTTATAAAACTGCTGCCATCTATTTCCGGGAGGCAGAGCTACTGGATGGCAGCAGAAAAAAGAGCTCCTCTGAGCGCAGCACCAAAAATGGCAAGAAATTCTAGTTTTGCCAAGACTACTGACAAGATAATAGGCGAATAGGCAAAAGAATCAGGAACGTAAGACAAAACAGACAGCAGATATGCAAGTGCCAGATCACATCTCAGTGGAAACAAATGAAACGCATTTGCAAGAGTTTCACCCAATTGTCACACAAATTTCAGCACTTTTCCTCCCAAAGATGGAGAAGGTACAGACAGGCCTAGACTCTCTATCATCAGAGTTTAAAAGCTTTTCATCTAGACTTCAGCATATAGAGCAAAGAGTGAGCAATGAGGAGATAAGACAACGAGAAACATCAACAAAGGTAACGTCTCTAGAAGCCCAAAATAAGCTGCTGGCTGACAAGATAGATGACCTGGAAAATCGATCTCGGCGCAACAATTTGCGCGTTATTGGCCTGCCAGAGAATGTCCCCAGCTCAGAACTATTAGTTTTTGCAGAACGCACCCTGCCTACTTTATTGAAGCTAAACACAGATGAAATCCCATGCATAGCTGAAAGGGCTCATAGAGTGGGCAATGTGAGCCAAGACCAACGCAATGCAAAAGGACCTCGTCAAGTTATGATCAAGTACCTCAACTTTAGAGATAAGATATCGCTCCTTTGAGCATACCGCCAACATTCCCCTGTACTTTATGAAGGCCAGAGGATCTTGATATTCCAAGACTATTCAGCAGAGATTTCAAGGAGACGCCGAGAATTCTCACCATACTGTAAATCATTACTAGAAGCTGGACGCTCAGTCTCACTTTTGTTTCCAGCAAAACTCAAATTGCAAACTGAGCACGGCATCAAATTCTTTGAAGATCCTAAACAACTTAAAAACTACCTGAGACGAGAGGAAATGGATAACGAAAAGGACAATTGAGAGCCACTTTCCACTTTAGCATAATTGTTGCCTTACTATATAATCAAAGAGGGAGCTAACCACCCTTTGTATTTATTTGGGTGAAGGGAGAGGGGAAACAATGTCTTGAAAGGAGGGGGTCTAATACTGCCATAGTTAGATGTATACTTCTAGCCTCAGACATTTAGAACAGCCTTTTCTAGATTAGACCCCTCACAAACATATATATGGAGGTCTGGTACAGAACAGCTAGAGATGGGCAAATCCAGACAGCAAAGGACGACCCATCCAGTCAATAGTTGTAGAAAGTATTTTCAGGTTAGATTAGATTGTTTTGTGTATTTTTTGTTTATTATTGTTGTGCTAATGCACGCTCTCTTACTTAAGTTCCAGGTGCCCCTCCTCTCTCTCGCAGAAGAAGAAGCTGGTTCACGGATAAACAAGTCCCCAATGCCTATACTCAGATGAGGTACATGTCACAACACCAAACACCCCACACACTAGAGCAAAATGGCTAATGATATACGGATAGTAAGTTGGAATGTAGGGGGTATAACATCGCCGCAGAAGCGTAGATCTATCCTACAATACCTAAGATTGAAAAAAAACAGATATTGCCATTCTGGAAGAGACACAACTCTCCAGGGTAGAACATCAAAAGCTAAAACAGGGGTGGGTAGGAGAGGTGATTAATACAACATATGAGCAGAGCAGAGCTAGGGGCATAGCAATACTTTTTAGGAGAAACCTGACATACACCATAACTAAAACACTCATTGACCCCAACGGACGGTACCTAATGGTACAGTTGGAAATGCAAGGACTATCATTTACATTGGTAGGAATATATGGACCCCAAACGCAGAAACAAACATTTTGGAGGGACTTACAGATACAGATAGTTCAGTTCACGTCTCAGCCCCTCAGAGTTGGGGGAGACTTCAACATTGCACCACAAACACCAGCAGATAAGTTCCACAACCCTGAGAAGCCAAAAATAGGCCCAAAAACTACTCAAAATTCTAGGAAAGAATCGAATATACTTAAAATGTTTATGAAACACTTGAATCTCCAAGATATTTGGAGAGCTAGGTACCCAGAACATAGAGATTATACATGCATGTCAACAACAAACGATACACTCTCAAGACTTGATTATTTCTTAATTTCTTCCAATATATGTAACAAAGGGACAGAGACAGGAATTGACCCTATAACGGTTTCAGACCATGCCCCAATAACTATGCAGATTCAACATAGTCAGACACAGAGAAAGAGTAATAAATGGGTATTCCCGAGATACAACAAGGACCCTAACTTTTTTAGAACTTACTAGGGGAGTGGCAGACTTATAAAGCACTAAATGAAGCACACTCAAGCAGCCCTCTCTTATTCTGGGAAGCTGCAAAAGCGGTCTTGAGAGGGACTATCTCAGCATATGCGGCACACACGAAGAAAAGACACAAAACGAAATCTGATCTCCTTTTGAAGCAGATCATAAATGCCAGAAACAGACACCCAAGAAACTCCTCAGATCAGAATAGAGTGAGATACAGAGAAATTAAAACAAACAGAGATAATTATTTACTTCAGCAAGCAAACAACTCACACTCTAGAACACAAGCCAAATTTTATAGATTTGGAAACAGGACGGGCAAACTCCTAGCTAATATAACCAAACTTACAAAAAAAAAGACCACAATCCTGGCAGTTAAAAAAGACAGTGTAGTTATGAACAAAGAAAAAGATATTCAGAGAACCTTTCTAGATTTTTATAAAGACCTATATTCCCCACAACAAGTAAACCCAGATAATAAGACACACTTCTGGCAGTCAGTTGACCTGCCGAAAGTAGACCAGTCCCAACTCAATAATCTAAATAGTAAAATAACACAAAAAGAAATTCTGGACATGGTCAAATAGTTGACTCTGGACAAAGCTCTGGGCCCTGACGGGCTACCAGCTGAGTTCTACAAAATTCTAGGGTTGGAAATATCTCCCACCCTGGAACAACTTTACAATGGCATTCTAGAAAATTCAGTTGACCCATCTACGAGACTAGCAGAGGCAAATATAAGTATTATACACAAAGAAGGCAGGGATCCCCTGTTGGCACATTCCTATCGTCCTATATCACATTTGAACCAGGACTACAAGATACTCACAAAAAATTTAGCCAATAGATTAGCAGAGATCTTACCAAACATAATTCATAAAGACCAAACAGGGTTTGTTAAGGGGCGATCATCTGTCCGCAATATTAGAAAAGTACATACAGTACTCCAGCATTATTGGACACTCAATCAAGATGCTGTCACCAGGAAAGAGCATAGAGAGGCCGCCCTATTAATGATAGACGCAGAAAAGGCCTTTGATAAGATACTCTGGGACCATCTTTTCACCACACTGGAGAAGATAGGCATACAGGGAGAATACATTGCAGCAATACACAACCTTTATAAAATCCCACAAGCCTCATTAATAGTCAATGACATGCTCACACAGCCCTTTAGGCTCTTTAGAGGTACACGTCAGGGATGTCCTCTTTCTCCACTTCTTTTCGATATAGCCATAGAACCCCTGGCATGGAAAATTAGGCAACATTTGGAGGGTCTTAAGATAGGCGACGCCCAACTCCATTTAAATTTGTTTGCAGACGATATGATTCTATTCATCCAAGAGCCTCAAAAAAATATCCCCATAATAATGAACATAATAAAATAGTTTAGTCTAATATCTGGATATGCGATTAATACAGATAAAACGGAACTAATCTGGCTACTTAATAAGGGGGTGGAGGCTATTCCTGGCTTTAATTTCAAAATTGTACGAGATAGTTTTAAATACTTAGGTGTCATGCTACACACGGACCCATGTAAATGGTACCCTATTAATTACACACCCTTACTGAAAAAACTCAAAAACCTAATAGACAAGTGGAGACAACTGCCGATCTCCTTATGAGGCAGAATAGGGCTCATAAAGATGGTCTATTTCCCCAAACTTTTGTATTTTTTTCCAGACGGTCCCAGGAATACTAAAGAAAACAGACTTGAAAACTATAACGCAAATGGTCCTAGGGTTTGTCTGGAATGACAAAAAACATAGGATTAGCTACCTAAAGCTCACATCTTCAAGGGAGAGAGAAGGATTAGCACTTCCAAATTTTGAACTTTATAATTGGGCGGCCCAGGTGAAGTTTGTGGTAGATTGGTTCACTGGTTTAGAGAAATTTACAGACCTTCAACTTGAAAGTAGTCTTATCCAACCCTGGTCATTGCAGGTGTTACCCCATATGACACAAGCGCAGGTGAACAGGTGGGCGGGAGGTTTAGATCTCCTTAATCAACCGACTAGAGCCTGGAGACTTATGAGCAAATGGTTAGGTACAAAACATAGAATAGTCCAGCTCTTGCCATGGCAGGGGAACCCAGAATTTCCGGCAGGCATAACCACCAAAGCCTTTAAACTATGGAAGGAAAGGGGACTGTGTACAGTAGGACAAACTCTAATTGATGATAACAAGACTATGATGTCATTTGCAGCCTTACAGACCAAATTCGAACTTCCACAGACACACTACTATGCATATCTACAGGCAAGACACTACCTACACTCCATCACAGAGACGAATACCTCAACAACACAAAATCAAATTACACAGGTCATAGACCTAGCAGCAAAGGGCGTCTCCTCTATATCACCAATATATAAAAAACTACTGCAATCAATAAACACAAAATGCACAGCCAAAATCCTGGAAATATGGACACCAATATTTGGTGAACAGATTCCGGAAGAAATGTTTCTTGAGAGTATCTGTAAGGTCCAAACGGCCACACTATCATCAACTATGAGAGAATCTCATATTAAGCTCCTACACAATGTTTATGTAACCCCAGACAAATTCCAGTATTGGAAGGGAGAGAGGGAGAACAAATGCCCTAAATGTGGATCTTTGGAAGCAGATATAGTTCATATGACATGGAGATGCCCTCACATAATTAAATTCTGGAAAATGCTAGAATATTGGGTACGTACTACAATGCGTCTCCCTGAGCTAACTTTGACTCTCCAGAATGTAGTTTTACTCAATACTGTTAATATTCCAAGGCTCCAGAGAGCCTGTTTTAATAACATAATTCTCGTTGCCAGAAATCTGATATTTCAGAACTGGTTGAAACGAAATCCACCTACTGTTACACAGCTAAAAAATGCCTTATTGAAGCAATTATTTATTGAACAATTTGATGGGTTGGGAGACATACTGAAAAGAGTCAAATCCTTTCTAACTAAGTGGGAACCTTACCTTCGTTGCTTGCCTAGAGGGACACAAGAAATAGTAATTGCACCATTCCAAGACACAGAATATGTCCTAAACACTAGATTGAGAGGTGAGGAACTATACAACCACATTGATCTTGGGGAGAGAGGGACGACAGGAGGGGCACCGGACAGAGAGCAGCGCACTGTGAGTTTGTTTTAAATTTAACTTTACTTGAAAAATTTGTTTGATATATGTTAAAAATGTAGTCTGTCACAGGACTTATCTTCAATTCATCTAAACAAGAACAAATACTTGTAAAAATATGCTCTGTCATGTCTCCAAGATTCCTTTCAGTGTATATGATCTTCTTATTTTTGTAATGACATGCAACCTGAATGGTTATATTTCTTTTTTTTTCTATCTCCTTGTTCTTTTTTGTTTTTGTTTCTCTATGCATTATTGTAACGCCTGTGATGACAACCAAAAATAAAAATATTTAAAAAAAAAAACAAAACTGCTGCCATCTAGTGCTCTTGCTAATGTGTAACATTGTTATAAAACTGCTGCCATCTAGTGCTCTTGCTAATGTATAACATTGTTATAAAACTGCTGCCATCTAGTGTTCTTGCTAATGTATAACATTATTATAAAACTGCTGCCATTTAGTGCTCTTGCTAATGTATAACATTATTATAAAACTGCTGCCATCTAGTGTTCTTGCTAAGGTATAACATTGTTATAAAACTGCTGCCATCTAGTGCTCTTGCTAATGTATAACATTGTTATAAAACTGCTGCCATCTAGTGCTCTTGCTAATGTGTAACATTGTTATAAAACTGCTGCCATCTAGTGCTCTTGCTAATGTGTAACATTGTTATAAAACTGCTGCCATCTAGTGCTCTTGCTAATGTATAACATTGTTAAAAAACTGCTGCCATCTAGTGCTCTTGTTAATGTATAACATTGTTGCAAAACTGTAGCCATATAGTGCTGCAGACACGTGCACACTCCTGAGCTTACATCCTTGCTTTTCAACAAAGGATAACAAGAAAACAAAAATGATAATAGAAGTAAATTGGAAAGCTGTTTAAAATTGTATATTCTATTCCAGAGATCAAGAACTGTCTGAAAAAACAATGCTTGCTAGAACAAAGGGACACTAATTTAGATAATGATTCAGACATCAGACAATTTTTTGCTAAATGGTCAGCCTGTATCAGGTCACTGCCTGATACAGAGATGAATGACCTAATATTTCCATTCAGAAACTCGGAACTGGTGCTTCTGGGTGTCTGGTAATGATCTAACAGTTGAGATGAGCTGAGATGATTTTCTGGGATTCCGCTGGTCTCATATACATGTATTCTCTTCCCCAGTTTCTGGCTCCGGTGGGGGGGGGGGGGGGGGAGTGGATCCCCCCTTGTTTTGTCCTTGTCCCTCCCCTTCCTCTCCTTGTCCTGCCTTCCTCCTTTCTCTTCCATTATCCCCCCCCCTTTTTTTTTTTTCTCTCTCTTTTTTTTTCTCTCTTCCCCTCTCCTTCTTTTTTTGGGTTTGGTATTTCAGGGTTGGGCTGTTTATTTAAGATAAATTCAGCAGAACATTTAATTGCTCACTGCTCCTGATTTAAATGTAAAACAATTTTGAACTGTCTGACTTCTGTGATTCCTATGTTATCTGTTTCTGTAAATTACTGCTGATATTTAAATAAAATAATTTAAAAAAAAACATAATTTATGCTTACCTGATAAATTTATTTCTCTTGTAGTGTATCCAGTCCACGGATCATCCATTACTTGTGGGATATTCTCCTTCCCAACAGGAAGTTGCAAGAGGATCACCCACAGCAGAGCTGCTATATAGCTCCTCCCCTAACTGCCATATCCAGTCATTCGACCGAAACAAGCCGAGAAAGGAGAAACCATAGGGTGCAGTGATGACTGAAGTTTAATTAAAATTTAGACCTGCCTTAAAAGGACAGGGCGGGCCGTGGACTGGATACACTACAAGAGAAATAAATTTAGCAGGTAAGCATAAATTATGTTTTCTCTTGTTAAGTGTATCCAGTCCACGGATCATCCATTACTTGTGGGATACCAATACCAAAGCTTAAGTACACGGATGATGGGAGGGAAAAGGCAGGAACTTAAATGGAAGGAACCACTGCCTGTAGAACCTTTCTCCCAAAAACAGCCTCCGAAGAAGCAAAAGTATCAAATTTGTAAAATTTTGAAAAGGTATGAAGCGAAGACCAAGTCGCAGCCTTGCAAATCTGTTCAACAGAGGCCTCATTTTTAAAGGCCCAGGTAGAAACCACAGCTCTAGTAGAATGAGCTGTAATTCTTTCAGGGGGCTGCTGTCCAGCAGTCTCATATGCTAAACGGATTATACTCCAAAGCCAAAAAGAAAGAGAGGTTGCCGAGGCCTTTTGACCTCTCCTCTGTCCAGAGTAAATAACAAACAGGTGAGATGTTTGGCAAAAATCTTTAGTAGCCTGCAAGTAAAACTTCAATGCACGGACTACGTCTTGATTATGCAAAAGACGTTCCTTCTTTGAAGAAGGATTAGGGCATAATGATGGAACAACAATCTCTTGATTGATATTCTTGTTAGAAACCACCTTAGGTAAAAACCCAGGTTTTGTACGCAGAACTACTTTATCTGAATGAAAGATCAGATAAGGAGAAACACAATGTAAGGCAGATAACTCCGAGACTCTTCGAGCCGAGGAAATAGCCATCAGAAAAAGAACTTTCCATGATAGAAGTTTGATATCAATAGAATGAAGGGGTTCAAACGGAACCCCTTGAAGAACTTTAAGAACCAAGTTTAAGCTCCATGGGGGAGCAACAGGTTTAAACACAGGCTTAATTCTAACTAAAGCCTGACAAAATGCCTGAACGTCTGGAACTTCTGCCAGACGCTTGTGTAAAAGAATAGACAGAGCAGAAATCTGTCCCTTTAAAGAACTAGCTGATAGTCCTTTGTCCAAACCCTCTTGGAGGAAGGACAATATCCTAGGAATCCTAACCCTACTCCATGAGTAATTCTTGGATTCACACCAATGAAGATATTTACGCCAAATCTTGTGGTAAATTTTCCTGGTGACAGGCTTTCGTCAGTCTCAGATAAAGTAGATTCGGATGATTGAAAGGACCTTGTATTAGAAGGTCTTGTCTCAGAGGCAGAGTCCATGGTGGAAAGGATGACATGTCCACTAGGTCTGCATACCAGGTCCTGCGTGGCCACGCAGGCGCTATCAATATCACCGATGCTCTCTCCTGTTTGATTTTGGCAATCAGACGAGGGAGCAGAGGAAACGGTGGAAACACATAGGCCAGGTTGAAGAACCAAGGCGCTGCTAGAGCATCTATCAGTTCCGCTTCTGGGTCCCTGGACCTGGATCCGTAACAAGGAAGCTTGGCGTTCTGGCGAGACACCATGAGATCCAGTTCTGGTTTGCCCCAACGGAGAACCAATTGAGCAAACACCTCCGGATGGAGTTCCCACTCCCCCGGATGAAAAGTCTGACGACTTAGAAAATCCGCCTCCCAGTTCTCTACCCCTGGGATATGGATCGCTGATAGGTGGCAAGAGTGAGTCTCTGCCCAGCGAATTATCTTGGAGACTTCTGACATCGCTAGGGAGCTCCTGGTCCCCCCTTGATGGATGATGTAAGCCACAGTCGTGATGTTGTCCGACTGAAATCTGATGAACCTCAGTGTTGCTAACTGAGGCCAAGCTAGAAGAGCATTGAATATTGCTCTTAACTCCAGAATATTTATTGGGAGGAGTTTCTCCTCCTGAGTCCATGAACCCTGAGCCTTCAGGGAGTTCCAGACTGCACCCCAACCTAGAAGGCTGGCGTCTGTTGTTACAATGGTCCAATCTGGCCTGCGAAAGGTCATACCTTTGGACAGATGGACCCAAGATAACCACCAGAGAAGAGAATCTCTGGTTTCCTGATCCAGATTTAGTAGAGGGGACAAATCTGTGTAATCCCCATTCCACTGACTGAGCATGCATAATTGCAGCGGTCTGAGATGCAGGCGCGCAAATGGCACTATGTCCATCGCCGCTACCATTAAGCCGATTACTTCCATGCACTGAGCCACCGTGGGGCGCGGAATGGAGTGAACAACACGGCAAGCATTTAGAAGTTTTGATTACCTGGACTCCGTCAGGTAAATTTTCATTTCTATAGAATCTATCAGAGTCCCTAGGAAGGAAACCCTTGTGAGAGGAGATAGAGAACTCTTTTCTTCGTTCACTTTCCACCCATGCGACCTCAGAAATGCCAGAACTATCTCTGTATGAGACTTGGCAATTTGAAAGCTTGACGCCTGTATCAGGATGTCGTCTAGGTAAGGAGCCACTGCTATGCCTCGCGGTCTTAGAACCGCCAGTAGTGAGCCCAGAACCTTTGTAAAAATTCTTGGGGCTGTAGCCAACCCGAATGGAAGAGCTACAAACTGGTAATGCCTGTCTAGAAAGGCAAACCTCAGGAACCGATGATGATTCTTGTGGATCGGAATGTGAAGGTAGGCATCCTTTAAGTCCACTGTGGTCATGTACTGACCCTCTTGGATCATGGGTAAAATGGTTCGAATAGTTTGCATCTTGAATGATGGAACTCTGAGGAATTTGTTTAGGATCTTTAGATCCAAAATTGGTCTGAAGGTTCCCTCTTTTTTGGGAACCACAAACAGATTTGAATAAAACCCCTGTCCTTGTTCCGTCCGCGGAACTGGATGGATCACTCCCATTACAAGGAGGTCTTGCACGCAGCTTAGGAATGCCTCTTTCTTTATCTGGTTTGCAGATAATCTTGAAAGGTGAAATCTCCCTTGTGGGGGAGAAGCTTTGAAGTCCAAAAGATATCCCTGAGATATGATCTCCAACGCCCAGGGATCCTGAACATCTCTTGCCCACGCCTGGGCGAAGAGAGAGAGTCTGCCCCCTACTAGATCCGTTGTCGGATAGGGGGCCGCTCCTTCATGCTGTCTTGGAGGCAGCAGCAGGCTTTCTGGCCTGCTTGCCCTTGTTCCAGGACTGGGTAGGTTTCCAGGCCTGCTTAGATTGAGGAAAAGTTCCCTCTTGTTTTGAAGTAGAGGGAGCTGATCCTGCACCTGCCTTAAAATTTCGAAAGGCACGAAAATTAGACTGTTTGGCCCTTGATTTGGCCCTGTCCTGAGGAAGGGTATGACCCTTACCTCCAGTAATGTCAGCAATAATTTCTTTCAAACCAGGCCCAAATAAGGTCTGCCCCTTGAAAGGAATGTTAAGTAATTTAGACTTTGAAGTCACATCAGCTGACCAGGATTTAAGCCATAGCGCCCTACGCGCCTGGATGGCGAATCCGGAATTCTTAGCCGTTAGTTTAGTCAAATGAACAATGGCATCAGAAACAAATGAGTTAGCTAGCTTAAGTGTTCTAAGCTTGTAAATAATTTCAGTCAATGGAGCTGTATGGATGGCCTCTTCCAGGGCCTCAAACCAGAACGCCGCCGCAGCAGTGACAGGCGCAATTCATGCAAGGGGCTGTAAAATAAAACCTTGTTGAATAAACATTTTCTTAAGGTAACCCTCAAATTTTTATCCATTGGATCTGAAAAAGCACAACTGTCCTCAACCGGGATAGTGGTACGCTTTGCTAAAGTAGAAACTGCTCCCTCCACCTTAGGGACTGTCTGCCATAAGTCCCGTGTAGTGGCATCTATTGGAAACATTTTTCTAAATATAGGAGGTGGGGAAAAGGGCACACCGGGTCTATCCCACTCCTTACTAATAATTTCTGTAAGCCTTTTAGGTATTGGAAAAACATCAGTACTCACCGGCACTGCATAGTATTTATCCAGCCTACACAATTTCTCTGGCACTGCAAATGTGTCACAGTCATTCAGAGCAGCTAATACCTCCCCAAGTAACACACAGAGGTTCTCAAGCTTAAATTTAAAATTAGAAATCTCTGAATCAGGTCTCCCCGATTCAGAGACGTCACCCACAGACTGAAGCTCTCCGTCCTCAGGTTCTGCATATTGTGACGCAGTATCAGACATGGCTCTTACAGCATCTACGCGCTCTGTATCTCGTCTAACCCCAGAGCTATCGCGCTTGCCTCTCAATTCAGGCAATCTGGCTAATACCTGTGACAGGGTATTATTCATGATTGCAGCCATGTCCTGCAAAGTAATCGCTATGGGCATCCCTGATGTACTTGGCGCCATATTAGCGTGCGTCCCTCGAGCGGGAGGCGAAGGGTCCGACACGTGGGGAGAGTTAGTCGGCATAACTTCCCCCTCGACAGACCCCTTTGGTGACAATTCTTTTGTAGATAAAGACTGATCTTTACTGTTTAAGGTGAAATCAATACATTTAGTACACATTCTCCTATGGGGCTCCACAATAGCTTTTAAACATAATGAACAAGTAGTTTCCTCTGTGTCAGACATGTTTGTACAGACTAGCAATGAGACTAGCAAGCTTGGAAAACACTTTAAACAAAGTTAACAAGCAATATAAAAAATGTTACTGTGCCTTTAAGAGAAACAAATTTTGGCAAAATTTGAAATAACAGTGAAAAAAGGCAGTTACACTAACGAAGTTTTTACAGTGTATGTAACAAGTTAGCAGAGCATTGCACCCACTTGCAAATGGATGATTAACCCCTTAATACAAAAAACAGATTAACAAAACGAAAAATATGTTTTTTAAACAGTCATAACAACTGCCACAGCTCCTACTTTTGAAGCCTTTTGA
>NW_026511547.1:0-37500 GCF_027579735.1 Bombina bombina
TCCAGCATCAGCCTGCATATAGAGTGTCACCGTTTCTGACCCCATAATGAAACCGGGTCACAATAAGTACACCAACCCACTGCTATTATATAGATAGTATAATAAAGCAAACAGGGAAATAAAACTTTGTTTTGTAAGTTAAGTACCCCACCTGTGGTTGAAGCAGCTAACGTCCAGTCTGTTCTGAGCTACACGGTCTTCCCAGAAAACAAAAAGACTGTACATACCGTAGTGCATCACCTCTTGTAGGTCTGTGGGGGACAAATAGGGGCCTTATGTGTATATCTTATAAGACCATCAGCAGGGCAGCACCAGCATGGGGAGTGAAGTGATGATGTAGAAAACTCCTCAGTTCCCATTGCTGAAACACCTGATGCTCCACTCTAAAAAAAGTTTAGATTCTTCAATCAAGAGTTTGTTTTTAAATGGTGCCAGTGAGTACTAACACCTCACTTTACCTCTTCCTATCACTAACACAGACAAAGAGAATCACTGGGTGGGAGGGAAGGGAGGAGCTATATATACAGCTCTGTTGTGGTGCTCTTTGCCTCCTCCTGCTGACCAGGAGGCGTAATCCCACAAGTAAGGATGAAATTTGTGTACTCGTCATATCTTGTAAAAGAAATAATGTTTGGAACAAGTCTATTCTCATCACCAAAGATTTCTCAATAAATGAGAAATACAACCAGATTGGTGGAACCATATTGGAATCCAAGCCAAGAGCAAGAAACCTTTAGTAGAGTCTCCTGGACCACCCTTAATCCTAAAAGATGAATTTACACAAATAAAAACAGCTTGATTCTTCAAAAGAAAAATTAACGCATTTTATCAACGTCACCTCTTTGTTCACAGGCATTGCCTATGACCTTGATGAAGCAATGACTTGTGCAGCAATTTCAGATGGAAATTGCACGAAACCGCAGGGCACTGCATTTGAGATAGAAAATGTAATGTATACCTCTTTAATCAATCTGCCTCACATATGGCAGAAGTTGCAAGGAACCGCAGGGCACTGCATTTGAGACAGAAAATGTAAAGTATACCTCTTTAATCAATCTGCCTCACCTAAGGCAGAATACTGAAAAAAGACTAAATGATAGATCGTACTCAATTAAAAGAAAGAACTTTACCCCAAATAAACAATGCTAGACCGCTGATATCACTCGCGGAAACACCACTCTCACTGTAATTACATAAACAAACAGAAAACATAAGATGTAATCTCTCGGTCCCCATTGTTGTAAGTATAGCCACCGGGAGCAATCGGACAGACTGAACAATTACAGTTTAAACAACTTCTCAGTCCAATTGTCTACAGTGGTTCCACTGTGTACTAGATGTCCCATAAAAGATCTTGCACAGTTTCTATGTCATCAGCACCCTTCTGAACAAAAAACACCGGGAGCCATAATGCTAGAAAGACAATCTCCCTGTATCCACATGTCTTAGAGCATACACTCTTGCACAGCTTGACAAAGTAAACCATGCTAGTGCCTGCGTCCTCACTGCCATCATGTCCCCTAATAACACTAGGGGAATCTAAGTCCAAGGGAGAGAGAGATGAACCAACGCAGCTCACAGACCACACTTTGAATCCGGAAATGCAATCCTCCGACCAGAACGCTAGCTTGTAGCGGGCGGAGTGAAGAGTCCAAGTTCAATGAGGTCAAATGAAAAATTAATAAAGTGCCCAAACTTTTTTCTGAGTTCCTTCTACCCCCAGAAATAAACTTTCATTTTCTGCCTGGCAGCAAGGCAGTTCTCCGGTTTAAGAGGTCTTCTCCCTCCCATGGACCTGGAAAAAAAACAAAAGTCCAGAGTAAAAATCCCTCAGGTTTTCTTGGTAAGGGCAGCATCAGAATATAGGAGGCGAAGTGAGAATTATGTCCCACAAGTTCCCATTGCTCTAAAGCCACCAAAAGCTCTACTGTAGAGACTGATATGGATTACGGCTACACCCTAGAACAAAGCAGCACTACTTTAAAAATAATAAACTCTTGATTGAAGAATTCTAAGTAACACCTCACTTTACCTCTTCCTATCACTAATGTAGGCAAAGAGAATGACTGGAGTGGGAGGGAAGGGAGGAGCTATTTAACAGCTCTGCTGTGGTGCTCTTTGCCTCCTCCTGCTGACTAGGAGGTGAATATCCCATTAGTAATTAAGATGATCCTTGGACTCATCGTGTCTTAAAAAAGAAATGGAAAAGTGCTCTGGTCACTAAGGGCTTAAATTACAGTAAATGGGGAGGGAATAATTATATTGTAGTTGTTCTCTTAACCATTAGAGAAGAATGGTAGTGGGTTGAAAGTACTATTAACTTCTTTATTTTATTGCAGGACTGTGGAGCTTCCTATGGTTTGTGGGATTTTGTTTTTTAACGAATCAGTGGTCAATAACAGATCCACATAGCTATTTAACTGGAGCAGACAATGCACGAGCTGCCATCGCATTCAGCTTCTTTTCTATTCTTACATGGGTATGTCTACAAAGATCTACTAGTTGGTGTGAATGAATGCATGTGTTTCTATAATTAAAGAGCATTGTGTTCAAATGAAATGATTCTAATTTTCCTCTGTTTGCAGATCCCACTGGCTTTTCTAGCATACAAGAGGTACACAGCAGGAGTGGATGATTTCAGTACAGACTATGTGGATCCATCCCAGGACACCACCACACCTTACTCCAGCTACCCAAACACTGTTAGTGACAGCTACCAGCAGCCCCCTTTTACCCAGAACTCCGACACAGGAGAGTATCAACCACCAGCATACTGAGCAGACCTCTACTGCAAAAGCTCAGGAAGAAAAAGTGATCAGCCACGGATCCAGTGGTTGAAAAAGTTTATTTTTTATTTTTGTTTAAATAACATAAGATTCTAAACCTGGATGCAACCTGCTCTTAGCTGTCATTTTATTCTTGTAGGAATCAGTTGTGAGCAGTGTACCTGTGGATACACAAGTGTTTCTAAATTTATAAGTGCCTATAGGGACTTAATTCTCAAGCTGACATTCTGTTTCTCTGTGTTGAATTCATTAGAAGTCATTTACACCTCTGTGAAGCAGATTTGGTCAGTGTTTGAGTAAAGTTTAATTTAGGTCCCGGATGATCTGTTTGCACTACCAAAATCACTAGTTTTATGTGCCTTACTGTATTGACTTAGCTGAAAAGCCATGTCCTTGTATGCTGTACACCAAGGAAGAAATTGTAAAAGCTATTTTTTTGTCTAATTTAATGCTGCATAATTAATGCAGCTTCTTAAAGTCACCTTGCCTATAACCGATGTATCCTTTACAATGGACACTTGTATTATTACCAGACAGGTTTGCCAGTTTGTATTGATTAAAAGCATTGCATTTTGTGTTGTCAGAGCTTGCAGTTTACAGACAGTGGGAGATGCTATTCAGATATGTTAAAGGTCATTTCTGATGATGCTTTTTAAGAGGGTAGCTTCTGGTTTTAAAGGGACAAGTATTTGAAAACACTGCAAATTGTCTAAATCTTCTATTTGATTTGCAGCATTTCCAGGTTACAGGAAGAAGCAAGGAAAACACTAGTGATTATTAATAAAAGTCTAAGCATGTAGTTTACACCATGGTGGAAAGGAACCAACTTTACCAGAGGTAAAGCTTACACTTTGGGCTCGATTTATCAAGCGAGGGCAGACAGTGGCGTACATATTTGCCCCAATTTGCCTCTGGCAGGCAGAATTTCCCATTGCATGCGAGTGCTATTTTGCGCCTGCGTGCAACACCTCTCCCTGCCCATGCACAACCAATCACGCGCGGGCAGGAGCCATCAGTCTCCCTGGTCGGATGAGAAAGGGGAGATTGAAATTCTACACCAAAGAGGCTGCTGAATACCACTGATGACCGATGCTTGATCCACTGACTGCAGTTGTAGGGGAGGAGAAGGCTTGATAAATCGAGCCCTTTATGTAAAAGCATTTTGTGTGGTTAAAGAATGACTTTTGCAGCTACGTTTAATCATAACCTTTTGTATGTTTAAACATGGGTTTTTTTTTTACCGTGCCAAATATATTTTAAGTTGTACCCGCAGAGCTTTAATTTGAAACGCCTGTACACCTGCTGCAAATGTAATAAAATCAACCTATTTTTTTTATATTTTTTTAAAAGGGCCATTATAGTGAAAAAAATAACTTGCATAGTTAGAGCCTGCAATTTTAAGACTAGAGATCCTGTAATGTTGCGTTTAACCTCAGCTGAAAACTGCCACTGACCTTATCAGTAACACTGCCTGCCCGTTCAACTAGAGCTGCTTATTGGGTCAGCAGCAGTTTTCCGCTAGGGACCAGCAGTGCTCTGCTATTCTAAAGCAATACTTCATTTGTGACTCCATTGTGAGGGCTAAAGATATAGCATTACAGGGTTATACATTTTAAAATTACATGCTCTAATTAGAGTATATACTTTTAACCTGTAATGGTCATTTTAAGTCTTAATTTAAAATTGACTTAAAATTACATGCTCTATCTGAATCTTGTAGATTTAATTTTGACTTTCCTATCCCTTTAATTAGAATATATACTTTTAACCTGTAATGGTCGTTTTAAGTCTTAAAGGGATAGGAAAGTCAAAATTAAATCTACAAGATTCAGATAGAGCATGTAATTTTAAGTCAATTTTAAATTAAGACTTAAAATGACCATTACAGGTTAAAAGTATATATTCTAATTAGAGTATGTAATTTTAAAGGGATAGGAAACCCCAACATTTTCTTTCATGATACGGATGGAACATACATTTTTAAAAAAACTTTCCAATTTATTTCTATTCTCAAATTTGCTTTATTCTATTGTAATTATTTGCTGAAGAAACAGCATTGCACTACTGGCAGCTAGCTCAACACATCTAATTAGCCAATCGCAAGAGACAAATGAGTGCAGGCACCAGTCAACTTTTACTTGTTAAGTATATGTGCATATTCTTTGTTCAACAAGGTATACCAAGAGAACAAACCAAATTTGAAAATGGAAGTTAATTTAAAATTGACTTAAAATTACATGCTCTATCTGAATCTTGTAGATTTAATTTTGACTTTCCTATCCCTTTAACTTCCATTTTCAAATTTGGTTTGTTCTCTTGGTATACCTTGTTGAACAAAGAATATGCACATATACTTAACAAGTAAAAGTTGACTGGTGCCTGCACTCATTTGTCTCTTGCGATTGGCTAATTAGATGTGTTGAGCTAGCTGCCAGTAGTGCGATGCTGTTTCTTCAGCAAATAATTACAATAGAATAAAGCAAATTTGAGAATAGAAATAAATTGGAAAGTTTTTTAAAAATGTATGTTCCATCCGTATCATGAAAGAAAATGTTGGGGTTTCCTGTCCCTTTAAAATTACATACTCTAATTAGAATATATACTTTTAATCTGTATTAGCCCTTTAAACTCTTATGTTGTACCAAATATTATTTTTCAATACTGCTAACAGAGCCTTCAGTGGTAATACTACTCCTTGTAAGAAGTAGTACCCCAATAAATATGTGGCTATTTAAAGCTGAATTCTACCTTCACTTATGTTGTGTGAAAAGCTTTTGTATACATTACACTTTTATACAAACTGCCTTGTATGGCGTGTACTAAACATACTAGTTGAGTACAGGAATGACCTGTAGTTTATTATTTCCAGTTTTTGAGTGGTCTATGCATAACACTGCTTTTAGGTAAAGATTAAATAATGGTGTTGGGTTTAAATTGGAATTTTCATGCATGTTTATTAATGCACAAAGTGTCACTTTTTTTTAAAAATAAAGGTTTCTAACACCAGTAAGCTGTTTTTTTTGTTTTAATGGTACATACATATATAAAATCACATTAAGAGAATTTACCCACTTTAAATGTTAAGCAGTAACCCATCCAGAGTATTTACGTACTTGACTTCTATCAGTCAGTATTAAAAACAAAACACAGTTCCAAAACAATGCAATGCGTTTAAAAACTATAAAAATATTTTTATATGCAGACCTTTGTGTGTTTAGTTAGTGATATATACTGTGCATATATTTAAATGAGTTGTATAACCCTTTAAGTTGATAGAGGGAAGAATAAGATACGGACAAGGGTCCTGACTTTCACTAACTTGTTAATGCTTCTAGCTTTTACTCAGTCTTTTTAAAGATTTGGAGAATCTGGGTATAAACACTAACTACACTACTAGAAGCGCAACCACTACATTTTGTAACAGCCATCGCATATGAAAAGATATACAGTAGATAATTTATGCTTCTGGGGCAAAGTTATTGGTCTTTTAGATTGAGAGGAGAAAACAAAAAATCCTATATGTTACTGCTATTAGAAATAGCAGTTGGGATAAACCACTAGAATTACAATACAAAACTATCAAAATAACTGGTGGTGGGTGGGATGTAGCTGACATTTATCGGAAGAGTATATTCTTGTCCAATCCTATATTATAAAAGACAAGAGTTTGTCTGAAGCCGTCATGCGCAGTTCAGACAAACTCTTGCCGCTGATCGCACGCGCACCCTCGCGCGCAGATGACCCCCCTTGCAGAAGCACCCTCGCACTCACTTAAACGCACGCGCACCCTAGCCGCCTATCACACCCTCGCACTCACTTAGCCGCACGCGCACCCACCCGACAGCAGCGCGAAACAGTTAGAGGAACGCTGCGGGGCAGCAGGATGTAAGGTGTTAAGGCAGTAGGCTGAAAGGTTGGCGCAGTGAGAGATGCACTGTTGGAGGTCAGCAGACTGAGTGGCTGGGGCAGTAAGGGGAGCACTAAGGGGGACAGTTAGAGGAACGCTGCGGGGCAGCAGGATGTAAGGTGTGAAGGCAGTAGGCTGAAAGGTTGGCGCAGTGAGAGCTGCACTGTTGGAGGTCAGCAGACTGAGTGGCTGGGGCAGTAAGGGGAGCACTAGGGGCAACAGGCAGAGAGGATGGGGTAGAAAGTGGTACACAGACAGTAGGTAAAGAGGGTGGGGCAAAAAGGGGGGCAGCATTATAAGAGGCTGGGAGTCAGTACTGCATGCCCAGAGGTGAGAGAGAGAGACACAGACAGAGAGAGGGGGAGAGAGAGAGAGAGAGAGAGGGGGACAGAGAGGGGGACACAGAGAGAGAGAGAGAGAGAGAGAGAGAGAGACAGAGAATTTAAATTAAATATAACACAACACGGCCCGTGTGAACGGGCTTTAGGACTAGTTTCATCATAATAAAAAAAGCAGTACAAGACTATTTCAAATATAAAAAGTTCATTAAATAGAAAGGTATGCCAAAGGAGATTTATCCAACTCCATGATTTGTAATTAAAGTATTTCACCACCTTCTAGCAACGCTGGCATGGGGCAAGAGGTTTTCGCGGAGAGGCAGCTGTGGTTAACCGTGCAGTTGTGAGACAGGGTGCGATATCCATAGCACTATAAGAGTTTTCTTTCCCCCCTGGCTGTGGTTGCTTCTGGAAGTAGCAGAGCCGGCAAACGGAATGATATTTATCAGCACCTCCAATCACCTCCACCTACAAAAAATAAATCACAATTCATTCAATAATATATTTTTAAGGTTTCAACAAAAAAAAAAAATTCTAGCAGACTAATTCATAAATCGTATTTTGTGTAGTAACCCCCTCTGTTGTATGATGGTAAGGTCAAAGTCATTGATGCATTTAGTAGCACTTTTGAAACTATCTGCCTAAGGTGAAAACGTACATGAGAACATTCCATTTGGCTGCAACCTCTAGCCTCTATTTGTAACTATTAATATTTATAAATAAACACAGCTTCAAGGGGAAAGTTTCTTTACTAAGTTAAAAAGATGACCGCATGAGAGCATTAGATTTCTCCCAACTTTGGAAAACAAAATAAAAAGCATGCTTTTCTTTCTAATGGCAGTGAAAGTCCGACATTCATAACCTATGGGAATTACTTCACCTGGACACCCCAAACAGCGTTAAATATCCCTACCACTTCCCCTACCCTCCAAGTAGATATTTCTTTTGCATGATGTACCGAGTCCACAGATTCATCCTAACTTGTGGGATATTGTCCTTCCTGACAGGAAGTAGCAATGAGAGCACCACAGCAGAGCTGTCTATATAGCTCCCCCCCATAACTCCACCCCCCAGTCATTCTCTTTGCTGGCTCTAAGCAGGAAGAGTAAAGAGAAGAAGTGTTTAACTGTTAGTTTCATTTTATCTTCAATCAAGTGTTTGTTATTTTTAAATGGTACCGGTGTTGTACTATTTACTCTCAGGCAGGACATAGATGAAGATTTCTGCCTGGAGGATGATGATCTTAGCTTCTGTGGGAACAGCAGTGGACCTTCGTTCCTCACACTGAAGTTTTCCTGTACTCCTCAGCATTTGTAACTGTTTCTTGCTATACAGCAATGAGGTATGTTCAGTCATATTTTCTGCAAAGACTGTGTTAACTCAGAAAGGCTGAGAGTGTCCCCATTAGGGGAAGGATAAGCAGTAATCCTAGTGTTATCAGAGGTTTTTACTAGCTTGCATAAAGGGTTAATTTTTTGTGGGCACTCAGTTTGTTATGTGAATTTGGGACAAACGTTTTTGTGTCTGGGAGTAACAATTTCTGTTTTATAAGACATTTGCTTGAGGGTTCTTTGGGGTTGTTTATAACCCACATGGCTTTCAGGCAGGGTTTGTTAGTTTTGTGTAGGCCCCAGCAACATCGAGTGAGGTGGGCGGAGCCTACATTTACAAGCAGCAAGCAACTTCTCCTGAGGGCCTGAGAGTCTTCTGAGGGACTAATTGAAGCTTTAAACCCTATATTATCGCTTCCTAAGGGCAGGTAGGGCCACAGCAGAGCTGTGGCAAGGTGCTAATAGGGGTTTTAACTGGTTTTAGACAAATTTCAATCCGGTTTTGTCATTTGTGGGTTTATTGCTTATTTACTTGTGGCGCAATCCTTCTAAGGCTTAGTGGGTACACTGTTAAAATTTCAGAAAAATTGAAGCAATTTTAACCTGTTTTGCAGTTTGTGTATGCCTTTTTTCTCTTAAAGGCACAGTACTGTTTTTGCAAATGGTGTTTTTTTCATTAAATAAAGTGTTTTCCAAGCTTGCTTCCTTTATTACTAGTCTGTTAAACATGTCTGACACTGAAGAAACTCATTGTTCAATTTGTTTAGAAGCCATTGTGGAACCCCCTCTTAGAATGTGTCCCACTTGTACTGATATGTCTATAAATTGCAAACAGCATATTTTGACATAAGAATTTGGCATTAAAATGATTCTCAGACAGAAGTAAATCAGTTTTTGCCATCTAGTTCTCCCCAAGTGTCACAACCAGTAGCGCCCGCACAAGCGACGCCAAGTACTTCTAGTGCGTCTAATTCTTTCACCTTGCAAGATATGGCTTCAGTTATGAATACTACCCTCACAGAGGTTTTATCTAAGCTGCCTGGGTTGCAAGGGAAGCGCAGTAGCTCTGGGTTAAGAACAAATGCTGAGCCTTCTGACGCTTTAGTAGCCGTATCCGATATTCCCTCACAATGTTCTGAAGTAGGGATGAGGGATTTGTTGTCTGAGGGAGAGATTTCTGATTCAGGAACGATGTTCTCTCAGAAAGATTCAGATATGACGGCATTTAAATTTAAGCTAGAGCACCTCCGCTTATTGCTCAGGGAGGTTTTAGCTACTCTGGAGGATTGTGACCCTATTATAGTCCCAGAGAAATTGTGTAAAAATGGACAAATATTTAGAGTTTCCTGTTTACACTGATGTGTTTCCAGTCCCTAAGAGGATTTCGGACATTGTGGTTTAAGAAAATGTTTCCCATTTCTGACACCATTAAGGACTCATGGCAGACGGTCCTTAAAGTGGAGGGAGCTATTTCTACCCTGGCTAAGCGTACAACTATACCTATTGAAGACAGTTGTGCTTTCATTGATCCTATGGATAAAAAAAAAAAAATGAGAGGGTCTCCTAAAGAAAATTTTTGTTCATCAAGGTTTTCTTCAACCTATAGCATGCATTGTTCCTGTAACCACGGCAGCTGCCTTTTGGTTTGAGGCTCTAGAAGAGGCTCTTCAGATGGAGACCCCACTAGATGATATTTAATTAAGTCTCTTAAGTTGGCCAATTCTTTTATTACAGACACCGCTTTTCATCTTGCTAAATTAGCGGCTAAGAATTTAGGTTTTGCCATTTTAGCGCGTAGAGCCTTATGGCTTAAGTCCTGGTCAGCTGATGTGTCATCTAAATCTAAGCTTTTGTCCATTCCTTTCAAAGGCAAGACCCTATTTGAGGCAGCATTGAAAGAGATCATTTCAGACATTACTGGAGGGAAGGGTCATACCCTCCCTCAGGATAAGTCAAACAAGGACCAAACAAAATAATTTTCGTTCCTTTCGAAACTTCAAGAGTAGTCCTTTTACCTCTTCCCCTGCTGCAAAGCAAGAGGGGAACTTTGCTCAATCCAATCCAACCTGGAGACCTAATCAGACATGGAACAAGGTAAACAGGCCAAAAAGCCTGCTGCTGCCACTAAGTCAGCATGAAGGGGTGGCCCCCGATCCGGGACCGGATCTAGTAGGGGGCAGACACTCTCTCTTTGCTCAGGCCTGGGCAAGAGACGTTCAGGATTCCTGGACAGTAGAAATTGTAACCCAGGGATACCTTCTAGATTTCAAGGATTCCCCTCCAAGGGGAAGGTTCCATCTTTCTCAGTTGTCTGTAAACCGACAAAAAGAGAGGCGTTCTTACGCTGTGTAGAAGACTTTACCATGGGAGTGATCTGCCCAGTTCCAAAAGCTGAACAGGGGCAGGGATTCAACTCCAATCTGTTTATAGTTCCCAAAAAGGAGGGAACCTTCAGACCAATTCTGAATCTCAGGATCCTAAACCAATTCCTAAGAGTTCCATCTTTCAAGATGGAGACCATTCGGACTATCTTACCATTGATCCAGGAGGGTCAATATATATGACCATCATGGACTTAAAGGATGCGTATCTGCACATTCCTATCCACAAAGATCATCACCAGTTCCTCAGGTTCGCCTTTCTGGACAAGCATTATCAGTTTGTGGCTCTTCCTTTCAGGTTGGCCACAGCGCCGCAAATCTTCAAAGGTGCTAGGGTTCTAAGGCCACGGGGCATAGCAGTGGCGCCTTATCTAGACGACATTCTAATTCAAGCGTAGTCCTTCCAACTAGCCAAGTCTCACACGGACTTAGTGTTGGCCTTTCTAAGGTCTCACGGGTGGAAAGTGAACCAAAAAAAAAAAAAGTTCTTTTCCCCCCTCACAAGAGTTTCATTTCTAGGGACTCTGATAGACTCGGTGGACATGAAAATATTTCTGACGGAGGTCAGGAAATCAAAGATTTTAACCACCTGCCGAGCTCTTCATTCCATTCCTCAGCCGTCAGTGGCTCAGTGTATGGAGGTAAATCGGACTAATGGTAGCCGCACAGGATAATCTGTCCCAGGGAATGTGTTTCCGCAGGCCAGAATTGGTCATAGTGACGACAGTCTTCTGGGCTGGGGTGCAGTCTGGATTTCCCTGAAAGCTCAGGGTTTGTGGACTCGGGAGGAGGCTCTCCTACCGATAAATATTCTGGAATTAAGAGCGATATTCAATGCTCTCCAGGCATGGCCTCAGCTGGCTTCGGCCAGATTCTGCAGGTTTCAGTCGGACAACATCACGACTGTGGCTTATATCAATCATCAGGGCGGAACAAAGAGTTCCTTAGCAATGATAGAGGTCTCAGGGATAATCCAATGGGCAGAGTCTCACTCTTGCCATCTGTCAGTGATCTATATCCCAGGTGTAGAGAACTGGGAGGCAGATTTTCTAAGTCAGACTTTTCATCCGGGGGAGTGGGAACTCCATCCGGAGGTGTTTGCTCAGCTGGTTCGGCTATCGGGCACACCAGAGTTGGATCTGATGGCGTCTCGTCAGAACGCCAAACTTCCTTGTTACGGCTCCAGGTCAAGGGATCCTCAGGCTGTACTGATAGATGCTCTAGCAGTACCCTGGCTTATGTGTTTCCATCTTTCCGTCTCCTTCCACGTCTGATTGCCAGAATCAAACAGGAGAGAGCATCTGATTGTGATGGTGCCTGCGTGGCCACGCAGGACTTGGTATGCAGACCTGGTGGACATATCATCCCTTCCACCATGGTCTCTACCATCGAGACAGGACCTTCTGATTCAAAGTCCATTCAAGCATCCAAATCTAATTTCTCTGCAACTGACTGCTTGGAGATTGAACGCTTGATTCTATCAAAGCGGGGTTTCTCCGAGTCAGTCATAAATACCTTGATTCAGGCTCGAAAGCCTGTTACCAGGAAAATTTATCACAAGATATGGCGTAAATATCTTTTTTGGTGCGAATCCAAAGGCTTCTCCTGGAGTAAAATCAGGATTCCTAGGATTTTGTCTTTTCTCCAAGAGGGATTGGAGAAAGGATTATCAGCTAGTTCCCTAAGGGACAGATATCTGCTCTGTCTATTTTGTTGCACAAGCATCTGGCAGATGTTCAGGCTTTAGTTAGAATTAAGCCTGTGTTTAAAACTATTGCTCCGCCATGGAGTCTAAATTTAGTTCTTAGAGTTCTTCAGGGGGTTCCGTTTGAACCCATGCATTCCAAAGATATTAAGCTTTTATCTTGGAAAGTTTTGTTCCTAGTTGCTCTCTCTACAGCTCGAAGAGTTTCTGAACTATCTGCATTACAATGTGACTCTCCTTATCTTGTGTTCCATGCTGATAAGATGGTTTTGCGTACCAAGACTGGGTTCCTACCTAAGGTTGTTACTAACAGGAATATCAATCAAGAAATTGTTGTTCCTTCTCTGTGTCCTAATCCTTCTTGTAAGAAGGAACGTCTGTTGCACAACTTGGACGTGGTTTGTGCTTTGAAATTTTATTTGCAGGCAACCAACGATTTTCGTCAAACATCTTCTTTGTTTGTTGTCTATTCTGGAAAACGTAGGGGTCAAAAGGCTACGGCGACTTCTCTTTCCTTTTGGCTGAAAAGCATCATCCGTTTTATGAGACTGTACAGCAGCTTCCTGAAAGGATTACAGCTCATTCTACTAGAGCAGTAGCTTCCACATGGGCTTTTAAAAATGCTTCTGTTGAACAGATTTGTAAGGCTGCGAGTTGGTTGTCGCTTCATACCTTTTCAAAATGTTATAAATTTGATACTTTTGCTTCTTCGGAGGCTATTTTTGGGAGAAAGGTTTTGCAAGCAGTGGTGCCTTCAGTTTAGGTTCCTGTCTTGTCCCTCCCTTCATCCGTGCCCTAAAGCTTTGGTATTGATATCCCACAAGTTAGGATGAATCCGTGGACTCGGTACATCACAAAAGAAAGAAATTTATCAGGTAAGCATAATTTTTGTTTTGCCTCGTTTCATGGAGGTAGGGAAAGAGAGGTGCTCTGCTGAAGATTCTGAATTTTATTATTCTCTCTTGCAGGAAACTATACATTGAGAACAGGGAAGTTGTAGAAAGTCATGTAATTATCTTAGTAGAGTTTTGGTGTATTTTACATCTTAATGGGAGGAGAGTCCACGCCTTCATTACTTGTGGGAATTAAGAACTTGGCCACCAGGAGGAGGCAAAGACATCCCATCCCAGCCAAAGGCTTAAATACCTTCCCCTGTCATTTTTTTGCCTTTCGTCACAGGAGGTTGGCAGAGAAGCGTCGGAAGATTAAAGATAGTCTCTTATGGAGGGTAATACTCTTCGGAATGGGACTGGAGTTTTAAGTAATCCTGTCAGCCTCTCAGTGAGAGCTTGGATAAAAGTGAGTCCGGAGATGCAGGGAGTGTCTTCCTGTGAAACCATCTTGACTCATATTAACAGCTCCACAAGCAATCAGCGTTGACAAGTTTCGCTGCCTACTTTCTGCTCAAGTCCATGTCAGGAGCGATGCTACTACCCTGTCACACCTGAAAGGCCGTGTTCCTGTTCCACGGCGTAGATTCTGGTAAGATTGTTTCATTTATACACATATAATGCAAGAAGACAGGGTCACAGTGCATCTCCTTTTATCTGTATAGAATCAAGGGTTAATATCCTCAGAAACGGGGGGGGGGGGGGGGGGGATTTATGCATAATATTCTTTGTGTTTAAAGCTGCGATATGTGTGAGATGAGGCTCTGTCAATGTGTAAACAGTCAGTTTCCTTAGGGAGTATAAAAGGGGCCATTTAAATTTCTATCTAGTCCGCAATAAAGGCACAAGCTATGGAGGACTCCGATATGTTAGAGGGTACTCCCTCCTTATCCACATCTAATAACCGTTTATTGTGAGGAGGTTCCAGTTGATCCGCATGCTCAACTATATTCCACATGCTTTGATAAGATTGCAATATCTAAAAAGAATAAGATTTTTAGTACAACCGAGCCGTCCATCTGAGGGTTCTCCGTCCCGCGAGGTGCGTTCCCTACATTCATCTTCCATTACACACGCAGCTTCGAAGGGCATTACTGATCCTCCAGCAGGAGGGGCCCTTTGGCCGCCAGATTTCGCTGATTAGTTAAAAATGGCAGTTTCTGCTGCCTTCAATGCCTTATCACGCCCTGCTCAAGTGCAAGGAGAAACATAGCTATCTGTCGCAGGGGTCATCTACTCCGTTGGATATCTCAGATTATCCGCTGATGAGGGAGACAGACTCTTCGGAGGGCGCTTTTTCTGGGTCAGAATCTGCTACAGCTAGACGTCCAGCTGCGGAGGAGCCATATTTTAAAGTTTAAGATGGAGCATTTGCACTTTCTGCTGAAAGAGGCGTTTGCTACATTGGAGGTTACGGAACCCGAAACTGCTGGAGGAACCTTCTATCCCTAAAGCTAGATAGGGTTTACGAGGACAGGGTGGTGCCTCAGACCTTCCCAGTCCCCGTTAAGATGGCTAATATTATTAAAAACAAATGGGAGAAACTTGACTCGTCCTTCCCCCCCCATCTACTGTTTCCCGTCCCGGACTCGCAGCTTGAGCTGTGGGGGGTCATCCCTAAAGTGGATGGAGCAATAGCCATGCTTGCTAAGCGCACAACTATCCCACTCGAGGATAGTTTTCGTTCAAGGAGCTCATGGTTAAAAAAACTGGAATCCATGTTGAGAAAGAGGTTTCAACTCACGGGGTTCTTTTTTTTTGCAGCGGTTGCTGCAGCTGCTACCTACTGGTGTGACGCTCTGTCAGCTATGGTCGAGGTGGAGACTCCCCTTGAGGAGATACAGGAACGAATTAAGGCCTTAAGGGTAACCAATTCTTTCATCTGTGACGCAAATATGCAGATTTGCCTAAATGCCAAGACATCAGGTTTTTCTGTTCTAGGCCGTAGGACTCTGTGGTTAAAGTCGTGGTCTGCTGACATGACTTCAAGCATAGATTACTATCCCTCCCATTTCAGCGGAAAGATCTTTTTGGTCCAGACCTGGATTCGATCATATCCACGGTCACGGGAGGAAAGGCTGCATTCCTACTGCAGGATAAGAAGAATAAGCTTAAGGGGTCTACTTTTAATCCCTTTCATTCAGACAAGTCTCAACGCCAGCAGCGAAAACAGAGCAGTCCAAGGGATCTTGGAAGCCAGCTCAATCTTGGAACAAGGCCAAGCAGAGCAAGAAGCCCGCCAAGACAAAATTGGCAGTCCCCGATCTGTCTCTGGATCGCGTAGGGGGCAGACTCTTCTCGCGGACACTTGGATGAGGGACGTTCAGGACCCTTGGGTTCTGGAGGTCATCACTCATGGTTACAGGATAGGGTTCAAGACTCATTCGCCCAGGGACAGATTCTTCCTATCAAGACTGGAGAAGACACGCCTTTCTACAGTGTGTGAGGGATCTCTCCTCTCTGAGTAATCGCTCCAGTCCCTCTAGCAGAAAGAGGTCTGGGGTATTATTCAAACCTTTTCGTGGTCCCAAAGAAGGAGGGCACGTTTCGCCCGATTCTAGACCTAAAGTGCCTAAACAAATTTCTGTCAGTCCCACCGTTCAAGATGGAGACGATCAGGTCTATTCTGCCCCTAGTTCAAGAGGGACAGTTCATGACTACAATAAATTTAAAGGATACTTACCTTCACATGCCAATCCACAAAGATCACTTCAGGTTCCTAAGATTTGCATTTCTGGACCAACCATTCCAGTTCGTGGCCCTACCGTTCGGCCTTGCGACTGCCCCAAGAGTCTTTACGAAGGTCCTCGGAGCGCTGCTCACGGTAGCGAGAGGTATTGCAGTGGCACCTTATCTGGACGACATCCTGATCCAGGCGCCGTCCTGCAGAGGAACATTCGAGGGCTCTTCTCCTTCGATCTCATGGATGGAAGATAAATGAGAGTTCCCTGCAACAGAGTGTAATTCCTGGGTACGATAATAGACTCCATATCCATGAAGATATTCCTGACAGATCAGAGACGTTGCAAGATTGCGTCCAGCTGTCTTGCCCTTCAGGCCTCCTCAAAGCCATCTGTGGACCAGTGTATGGAAGTGATTGGGCTCATAGTATCCAGCATAGATGCACAACCAGCCAAAAAAGACCCAGACTGGCTCTTCCATAACTACTTTGAGATAGTTAAAAATTTCTTCACAGCAGAATTGGAAACACATGATTACACAGGTGTGGAATAAAGGGTCTACACCATTCAGAAGGGGTAGTAGGGCAGCGGTTAACCAATTAGAAAATAAAGCGGTATATTTATATGAGAAGGTAACTCCTAGATTTTATCTATGACTACGGGTACAGCCGAAACACGTCAGTGGTAAGGCGTACCTCATGTTTGCTGTTACCAACCTGTAGGTGCACGTTTTGACCTATATTTCTAATTAATCTTGTCAGATAAGAAAGTTAAAACTTCAAAATTTCTTCAAAGTCATTTTGGAGGAGCCGGTCTAGGTCTTTTTTGGCTGGTTGTGCACAAGTGGATTTTCCACCACAGGGTTCTCCTTGATACACAACGGAATTTGACCTTCCTACCCGGAACCTCAAGTGTGGGCAGAACTGCAGTGAAAGCAGAGCGAAGGAGACGCCAAGTAAAGTCCGTTCCAGTTTCTTTACCTTTTATGTAAGGTGTTTTGACACCAACATTGATCCGGAATGTATATACATACGTAAAAGTTCCTAACTACTAGAATCTTTTCCAACACTTAACTTTGCCTACATTAGAGCAAGGAAGTGGTAAAGAGAATGATTGGAGTTGGAGGGAAGGGAGGTGATATTTAACAGCTTTGCTGTGGTGCTCTTTGCCGCCTCCTGCTGGGCAGGAGTGATATTCCCAATAGTAATTAGATGATCCGTGGACTTGTGTCATTAGAAAGGATAGATATGTACACACATTTAGACATAAGTGCATTACAGCCTTTTGCCGTAAAGTAGATAAAACAAAAAACATGTAAACAAATTTTTGCAATATTCTTATTAAAGTTTTTAACTATTTACAGGAAAATATTTCAGCCATTCGATATAGGGCCCTTTTCAAGAAAGAGGCCCTTTATTGAAGGGCTGAAATGTGTCGACTAATTTAGTTTTGAGTGCCTATCGCAAACATCTGCTGGTAAGCAGATACATTGTTTGCGCTCTACGCACATTTTTTTTTTATAGGCATTAAAAAACAAAAACAAAAACACATTTGAGTAGATTATTCACTTGACTTGGGATATAGCACTACACAAACAAAAAAGCAGATAATGTGAAGCGCCAAAATGCTAGTTATAGTGGCTTAAAATTTAAAGTTGAAAAAAAGAATTATATATAATTAATGAGTAGTCTCTAATCCATATATTTTGAGAATGATAGAAAAAGTGGCTACAGCAATATAGACCAACTGTGATATAAGGTGCAAAAAAGCAAGTTTGTAAAAACAATTAATAGGTAATATAAAAAAAATGTGTTGAATCAATAAGTGACATTAAAATCACATACGATTTATTTATGAATTTAAAAACACAAAACAAGAAATTCATGCATGATTATATAAAAAACATAATTTATGTAAGAACTTACCTGATAAATTCATTTCTTTCATATTAACAAGAGTCCATGAGCTAGTGACGTATGGGATATACATTCCTACCAGGAGGGGCAAAGTTTCCCAAACCTTAAAATGCCTATAAATACACCCCTCACCACACCCACAAATCAGTTTAACGAATAGCCAAGAAGTGGGGTGATAAGAAAAAAGTGCGAAGCATATAAAATAAGGAATTGGAATAATTGTGCTTTATACAAAAAAAATCATAACCACCACAAAAAAGGGTGGGCCTCATGGACTCTTGTTAATATGAAAGAAATGAATTTATCAGGTAAGTTCTTACATAAATTATGTTTTCTTTCATGTAATTAACAAGAGTCCATGAGCTAGTGACGTATGGGATAATGAATACCCAAGATGTGGATCTTTCCACACAAGAGTCACTTAGAGAGGGAGGGATAAAATAAAGACAGCCAATTCCTGCTGAAAATAATCCACACCCAAAATAAAGTTTAATGAAAAACATAAGCAGAAGATTCAAACCGAAACCACTGCCTGAAGTACCTTTCTACCAAAAACTGCTTCAGAAGAAGAGAATACATCAAAATGGTAGAATTTAGTAAAAGTATGCAAAGAGGACCAAGTCGCTGCTTTGCAAATCTGATCAACTGAAGCTTCATTCCTAAACGCCCAGGAAGTAGAAACTGACCTAGTAGAATGAGCTGTAATCCTCTGAGGCGGAGTCTTACCCGATTTAACATAGGCAAGATGAATTAAAGATTTCAACCAGGATGCCAAAGAAATGGCAGAAGCTTTCTGGCCTTTTCTAGAACCAGAAAAGATGACAAATAGACTAGAAGTCTTTCGGAAAGATTTAGTAGCTTCAACATAATATTTCAAAGCTCTAACAACATCCAAAGAATGTAACGATTTCTCCTTAGAATTCTTAGGATTAGGACATAATGAAGGAACCACGATTTCTCTACTAATGTTGTTGGAATTCACAACCTTAGGTAAAAATTGAAAAGAAGTTCGCAACACCGCCTTATCCTGATGAAAAATCAGAAAAAGGAGACTCACAAGAAAGAGCAGATAATTCAGAAACTCTTCTGGCAGAAGAGATGGCCAAAAGGAACAAAAAACTTTCCAAGAAAGCAATTTAATGTCCAATGAATGCATAGGTTCAAACGGAGGAGCTTGAAGAGCTCCCAGAACCAAATTCAAACTCCATGGAGGAGAAATTGATTTAATGACAGGTTTTATACGAACCAAAGCTTGTACAAAACAATGAATATCAGGAAGAATAGCAATCTTTCTGTGAAAAAGAACAGAAAGAGCAGAGATTTGTCCTTTCAAGGAACTTGCGGACAAACCCTTATCTAAACCATCCTGAAGAAATTGTAATATTCTCGGAATTCTAAAAGAATACCAAGAAAAATGATGAGTAAGACACCAAGAAATATAAGTCTTCCAGACTCTATAATATATCTCTCTAGATACAGATTTACGAGCCTGTAACATAGTATCAATCACAGAGTCAGAGAAACCTCTTTGACTAAGAATCAAGCGTTCAATCTCCATACCTTTAAATTTAAGGATTTCAGATCCGGATGGAAAAAAGGACCTTGCGACAGAAGGTCTGGTCTTAACGGAAGAGTCCATGGTTGGCAAGATGCCATCCGGACAAGATCCGCATACCAAAACCTGTGAGGCCATGCCGGAGCTATTAGCAGAACAAACGAGCAATCCCTCAGAATCTTGGAGATTACTCTTGGAAGAAGAACTAGAGGCGGAAAGATATAGGCAGGATGATACTTCCAAGGAAGTGATAATGCATCCACTGCCTCCGCCTGAGGATCCCGGGATCTGGACAGATACCTGGGAAGTTTCTTGTTTAGATGAGAGGCCATCAGATCTATCTCTGGAAGCCCCCACATTTGAGCAATCTGAAGAAATACCTCTGGGTGAAGAGACCATTCGCCTGGATGCAACGTTTGGCGACTGAGATAATCCGCTTCCCAATTGTCTACACCTGGGATATGAACCGCAGAGATTAGACAGGAGCTGGATTCCGCCCAAACCAAAATTCGAGATACTTCTTTCATAGCCAGAGGACTGTGAGTCCCTCCTTGATGATTGATGTATGCCACAGTTGTGACATTGTCTGTCTGAAAACAAATGAACGATTCTCTCTTCAGAAGAGGCCAAAACTGAAGAGCTCTGAAAATTGCACGGAGTTCCAAAATATTGATCGGTAATCTCACCTCCTGAGATTCCCAAACTCCCTGTGCCGTCAGAGATCCCCACACAGCTCCCCAACCTGTGAGACTTGCATCTGTTGAAATTACAGTCCAGGTCGGAAGAACAAAAGAAGCCCCCTGAATTAAACGATGGTGATCTGTCCACCACGTTAGAGAGTGTCGAACAATCGGTTTTAAAGATATTAATTGATATATCTTCGTGTAATCCCTGCACCATTGGTTCAGCATACAGAGCTGAAGAGGTCGCATGTGAAAACGAGCAAAGGGGATCGCGTCCGATGCAGCAGTCATAAGACCTAGAATTTCCATGCATAAGGCTACCGAAGGGAATGATTGTGACTGAAGGTTTCGACAAGCTGTAATCAATTTTAGACGTCTCTTGTCTGTTAAAGACAGAGTCATGGACACTGAATCTATCTGGAAACCCAGAAAGGTTACCCTTGTTTGAGGAATCAAAGAACTTTTTGGTAAATTGATCCTCCAACCATGATCTTGAAGAAACAACACAAGTCGAATCGTATGAGACTCTGCTAAATGTAAAGACTGAGCAAGTACCAAGATATCGTCCAAATAAGGAAATACCACAATACCCTGTTCTCTGATTACAGACAGAAGGGCACCGAGAATCTTTGTGAAAATTCTTGGAGCTGTAGCAAGGCCAAACGGTAGAGCCACAAATTGGTAATGCTTGTCTAGAAAAGAGAATCTCAGGAACTGAAAATGATCTGGATGAATCGGAATATGCATCCTGTAAATCTATTGTGGACATATAATTCCCCTGCTGAACAAAAGGCAATATAGTCCTTACAGTTACCATCTTGAACGTTGGTATCCTTACATAACGATTCAATAATTTTAGATCCAGAACTGGTCTGAAGGAATTCTCCTTCTTTGGTACAATGAAGAGATTTGAATAAAACCCCATCCCCTGTTCCGGAACTGGAACTGGCATAATTACTCCAGTCAACTCTAGATCTGAAACACAATTCAGAAATGCTTGAGCTTTCACTGGATTTACTGGGACACGGGAAAGAAAAAATCTCTTTGCAGGAGGTCTCATCTTGAAACCAATTCTGTACCCTTCTGAAACAATGCTCTGAATCCAAAGATTGTGAACAGAATTGATCCAAATTTCTTTGAAAAAACGTAACCTGCCCCCTACCAGCTGAACTGGAATGAGGGCCGTACCTTCATGTGAACTTAGAAGCAGGCTTTGCCTTTCTAGCAGGCTTGGATTTATTCCAGACTGGAGATGGTTTCCAAACTGAAACTGCTCCTGAGGACGAAGGATCAGGCTTTTGTTCTTTGTTGAAACGAAAGGAACGAAAACGATTGTTAGCCCTGTTTTTACCTTTAGATTTTTTATCCTGTGGTAAAAAAGTCCCTTTCCCACCAGTAACAGTTGAAATAATAGAATCCAACTGAGAACCAAATAATTTGTTTCCCTGGAAAGAAATGGAAAGTAGAGTTGATTTAGAAGCCATATCAGCATTCCAAGTTTTAAGCCATAAAGCTCTTCTGGCTAAGATAGCTAGAGACATAAACCTAACATCAACTCTAATAATATCAAAAATGGCATCACAGATAAAATTATTAGCATGCTGAAGAAGAATAATAATATCATGAGAATCACGATTTGCTACTTGTTGCGCTAGGGTTTCCAACCAAAAAGTTGAAGCTGCAGCAACATCAGCCAATGATATAGCAGGTCTAAGAAGATTACCTGAACACAGATAAGCTTTTCTTAGAAAGGATTCAATTTTTCTATCTAAAGGATCCTTAAACGAGGTACCATCTGACGTAGGAATGGTAGTACGTTTAGCAAGGGTAGAAATAGCCCCATCAACTTTAGGGATTTTGTCCCAAAATTCTAACCTGTCAGGCGGAACAGGATATAATTGCTTAAAACGTTTAGAAGGAGTAAATGAATTACCCAATTTATCCCATTCTTTGGAAATCACTGCAGAAATAGCATTAGGAACAGGAAAAACTTCTGGAATAACCGCAGGAGCTTTAAAAACCTTATCCAAACGTATAGAATTAGTATCAAGAGGACTAGAATCCTCTATTTCTAAAGCAATTAGTACTTTAAGTAAAGAGCGAATAAATTCCATCTTAAATAAATATGAAGATTTATCAGCATCAATCTCTGAGATAGAATCCTCTGAACCAGAAGAGTCCAAAGAATCAGAATGATGGTGTTCATTTAAAAATTCATCTGTAGAGAGAGAAGATTTAAAAGACATTTTACGTTTACTAGAAGGAGAAATAACAGACAAAGCCTTCTTACAAAATCTCTTATGTTATCAGGAACATTCTGCACCTTAGATGTTGAGGGAACTGCAACAGGCAATGGTACATTACTAAAGGAAATATTATCTGCTTTAACAAGTTTGTCATGACAATTATTACAAACAGCTGGAGGAATAGCTACCAAAAATTTACAGCAGATACACTTAGCTTTGGTAGATCCAGCAGGCAGTGATTTTCCTGTAGTATCTTCTGGCTCAGATGCAACGTGAGACATCTTGCAATATGTAAGAGAAAAAAAAAACATATAAAGCAAAATAGATCAAATTCCTTATAAGACAGTTTCAGGAATGGGAAAGAATGCCAAATATCAAGCTTCTAGCAACCAGAAGCAAATGAAAAATGAGACTGAAATAATGTGGAGACAAAAGCGACGCCCATATTTTTTAGCGCCAAATAAGACGCCCACATTATTTGGCGCCTAAATGCTTTTGGCGTCAAAAATGACGCCACATCCGGAACGCCGACATCTTTGGCGCAAAATAACGTCAAAAAATGACGTAACTTCCGGCGACACGTATGACGCCGGAAACGGAAAAGAATTTTTGCGCCAAAAAAGTCCGCGCCAAAAATGACGCAATAAAATGAAGCATTTTCAGCCCCCGCGAGCCTAACAGCCCACAGGGAAAAAAGTCAAATTTTTGAGGTAAGAAAAATATGATAATTCAATGCATAATCCCAAATATGAAACTGACTGTCTGAAAATAAGGAAAGTTGAACATTCTGAGTCAAGGCAAATAAATGTTTGAATACATATATTTAGAACTTTATAAATAAAGTGCCCAACCATAGCTTAGAGTGTCACAGAAAATAAGACTTACTTACCCCAGGACACTCATCTACATGTTTGTAGAAAGCCAAACCAGTACTGAAACGAGAATCAGTAGAGGAAATGGTAAATATAAGAGTATATCGTCGATCTGAAAAGGGAGGTAAGAGATGAATCTCTACGACCGATAACAGAGAACCTTATGAAATAGACCCCGTAGAAGGAGATCACTGCATTCAATAGGCAATACTCTCTTCACATCCCTCTGACATTCACTGCACGCTGAGAGGAAAACCGGGCTCCAACTTGCTGCGGAGCGCATATCAACGTAGAATCTAGCACAAACTTACTTCACCACCTCCCTTGGAGGCAAAGTTTGTAAAACTGATTTGTGGGTGTGGTGAGGGGTGTATTTATAGGCATTTTAAGGTTTGGGAAACTTTGCCCCTCCTGGTAGGAATGTATATCCCATACGTCACTAGCTCATGGACTCTTGTTAATTACATGAAAGAAACTGTACTTTTATATACAGATATTGTATTATACACAATCACCTAACCCTACTATTTCCCTTGAAGGGAGATGTTAATACTTCTTAAACTGCTTCTTAAAAGACGTTGTTATAACTAAAAGCTTGTGTGGCAAGCTAATGAGGCAAGAAACAGTCCCAAAGACTCCTTATAGCCTTTAATTGGACATAAACCGTCCTTGTAATCCGTTTTGCTATTATGTCCACAGTAATGATTGAAAATAATGTACCTTTTTTCAAAGCTTCCAATCATTACTGTGGACATAATAGCAGATTACAAGGACGGTTTATGTCCAATTAAAGGCTATAAGGAGTCTTTGGGACTGTTTCTTGCCTCATTAGCTTGCCACACAAGCTTTTAGTTATAACAACGTCTTTTAAAAAGCAATTTAAGAAGTATTAACATCTCCCTTCAAGGGAAATAGTAGGGTTAGGTGATTGTGTATAATACAATATCTGTATATAAAAGTACACAGAGTTTTTATATATTCATGCATGAATTTCTTGTTTTGTGTTTTTTTTAAATTCATTATAAATAAATCATATGTGATTTTAATGTCACTTATTGATTCAACACATTTTTTATATTTTTATATTACCTATCAATTGTTTTTACAAACTTTCGCTTTTTTGAACCTTATATCAGTTGGTCTATATTGTTGTAGCCACTTTTTCTATCAAATGATCAAAATATATGGATTAGACACAACTCATTAATTATATATAATTCTTTTTTCAACTTTAAATTTTAAGCCACTATAACTAGCATTTTGGCGCTTCACATTATCTGCTTTTTTCTTTGTGTTAATTTTAGTTTCAGACTGGTTTTGGATTGCCAGCCATTGGATGTGAAGCTTAATTGAAAGGCAATATATTTTTTTCAGCGCAAGGTTTATCGTTCTCCTTCCTCTATATATCACTACACACTCAGGTATTTTCATATTGGAAATCCACATTCTTATTTTTTGGATATATTTCTCACATTGTTTGGACATTTTTTCTGTGATCTATTTTTATTCCTTTAACATTGGGATCCCTTTGATCATTTTATTCATGCTATATTTGTGTTATTTTTAACATGTGCAGTTGAGACTGGGGAAGCCTGCCCTTATCTCTTCCCTAAAGGTGGTTTTGCACTTATTCAACTTAGTTACTATTGCAAAGAATGATTCTTCTATCATGGATTGTTGATGCAAAACTAATAATCCACCTTTTACAAACTTATAACTGTTGAGATTCGTAGGGGGGAAAGGTGAAGTAAACAAAAGCTTGCATAAATTGCCTAGAAAGTATTAGCCCAAACCTCCCTGTGAAAATGTAAAACAAGAACACATTTTAGATGTATTTTACAACAAAAGGAAGCAAAATAAATAAATGTATATTGCAATAAATCAACATTTTATGCATTCTTGAAATGTCAAGTTTTTTTTTTGATTTTTAAATTTGTATTGAGATATCATTCGGGGGTACAGAAGAAAAAAAAACAGGGGAAGTCAGTTATTATCACATTGCTTACACAGTAATGAGGGGAAGGAGCCAATTCATCATATGCGTATTAGAGGTCAATACACTACATTCTAATAAACCATTACACAAAAAAAAGAAATTGGCATTTTACAAGCACAAAACAGTCAGTGAGGAAAACAGGAAAGAAGAAAAAACAAACAAGAAAAAGGACAGCTAAATTTTGATGTCAATGTAAATTAACCTTGCTAATACCCTGAAACCTCCTAGGGTGGTCAATCAGCCAGAACCCAGAGTAACGGGGGGGGGGGGGGGGGATCTGAGGGAGGGGTAGAGAGCAAAGAAGAGACGCCTAAAAAAAATTTATACTTTCCAACTAGATGGAAATAATCCAAGTTCCAAATTCTGGATAAACCAGCTAGAATCCCTTAGTGGGGCAATTAACTGTAGTTGTGCATCTAAAGGGAGAGTTATGATTACTTTTTCCCATTTAACAAAAAATCTTTGAATTGACATCATTAAAGTCTCTTAAATTAAATTGTTCCATCGTGATCTGGTTGTGCATTTTATTTAAAAACTCCTTGAATTTAGGTTCCCGGGAGGACTTCCAATTCCTGAGGATGACATTGCGTCCCACTAGGATTATTGTGTTTATGAGTCTCGAATTCGGATAGGGTTCCTCATGGTTTAACAAGAAGAAAATATATCTCGGCTCTAGAGTGAAATTACAAGCCTCCACTTTATTCAGCCAGAAACATACTTTACTCCAAATCTGCATTGCTTTGGGGCAACTCCAAAAGCAGTGCATTTCACCTGCTTCCCTAGCATTACATTTAGGGCAGTTAACTTCCTTTTTATACGATTTTGACATTTTATCTGGAGTAATAAAGAATAGATTAACTTAAAGTGAGATTCTCTCCAATCTATAAAAACTTGTGTTTGATCGACTAGTTTAAAACTTTGAAGAATATGTCCTTTAGTGATTTATCCCATTTCCCCTCTACATCATCAATATATATCAATCCATTATGTTTAATAAGCATATTATAGGGGATTGAGATAGAAACTTTCCCAGCATGGTATAGTCTAATCACATCTTCTAAATCCCCCAATAAGTGTCTAGAATCATCATCATCTGCACGTAAGGTTGCGATCCAATGCTGTACCTGGAGATACGCAAAGAAGAATTTTTTGCTATGTTAAAACTGGTTCTTAACTCTGCAAATGTTAGGGATTCGTTTACGCAAATATCTTTTACATTTTGGAGGCCATTCCTGGCCCATGTAGAAAAAACAGAATTTATGCTTACCTGATAAATTACTTTCTCCAACGGTGTGTCCGGTCCACGGCGTCATCCATAACTTGTGGGAATATTCTCTTCCCCAACAGGAAATGGCAAAGAGCACAGCAAAAGCTGTCCATATAGTCCCTCCTAGGCTCCGCCCACCCCAGTCATTCGACCGACGTACAGGAGAAAAAAAAACAGGAGAAACTATAAGGTGCCGTGGTGACTGTAGTTAAAGAAAGAAATGCATCAAACCTGATTAAAAAAACCAGGGCGGGCCGTGGACCGGACACACCGTTGGAGAAAGTAATTTATCAGGTAAGCATAAATTCTGTATTCTCCAACATTGGTGTGTCCGGTCCACGGCGTCATCCATAACTTGTGGGAAACCATACCAAAGCCTTAGGACACGGATGAAGGGAGGGAGCCAATCAAGTTACCTAAACAGAAGGCACCACGGCTTGCAAAACCTTTCTCCCAAAAATAGCCTCCGAAGAAGCAAAAGTATCAAATTTGTAGAATTTGGCAAAAGTGTGCAGGGAAGACCAAGTCGCTGCCTTGCATATCTGATCAACAGAAGCCTCGTTCTTGAAGGCCCATGTGGAAGCCACAGCCCTAGTAGAGTGAGCTGTGATGCGCTCAGGAGGCTGCCGTCCGGCAGTCTCGTAAGCCAATCGGATGATGCTTTTCAGCCAAAAGGAAAGAGGTAGCAGTAGCTTTTTGACCTCTCCTCTTGCCAGAATAAACGACAAACAGAAGAAGTTTGTCTGAAATCCTTTGTTGCTTCTAAATAGAACTTTAAAACACGGACTACATCTAAATTGTGTAACAAACGTTCCTTCTTTGAAACTGGATTCGGACACAAAGAAGGCACAACTATTTCCTGGTTAATAATCTTGTTGGAAACAACCTTTGGAAGGAAACCAGGTTTAGTACGCAAAACAACCTTATCTGAATGGAACACCAGATAGGGCGGATTACACTGCAAAGCAGATAACTCAGAAACTCTTCTAGCAGAAGAAATAGCAACCAAAAACAGAACTTTGCAAGATAACATCTTGATATCTATGGAATGTAGAGGTTCAAACGGAACCCCTTGAAGAACTGAAAGAACTAAATTCAGACTCCAGGGAGGAGTCAAAGGTCTGTAAACAGGCTTGATCCTGACCAAAGCCTGAACAGAAGCTTGAACATCAGGCACAGCTGCCAGTCGTTTGTGTAACAAGAAAGATAAAGCAGAAATCTGTCCCTTTAGAGAACTCGCTGATAATCCCTTATCCAAACCTTCTTGGAGAAATGAAAGGATCCTAGGAATTTTGATCTTACTCCATGAGAATCCCTTGGATTCACACCAACAGATATATCTTTTCCATATTTTATGGTAAATTTTTCTAGTTACAGGTTTTCTGGCTTGTACCAGAGTATCTATTACAGAATCCGAAAACCCACGCTTAGATAAAATCAAGCGTTCAATTTCCAAGCCGTCAGCTGGAGGGAAACTAGATTTGGATGTTCGAATGGACCTTGTACTAGAAGATCCTGTCTCAAAAGGTAGCTTCCATGGTGGAGCCGATGACATATTCACCAGGTCTGCATACCAAGTCCTGCGTGGCCACGCAGGAGCTATCAAGATCAGAGGCCCTCTCCTGCTTGATCCTGGGCTACCAGCCTGGGAATGAGAGGAAACGGTGGAAACACATAAGCTAGGTTGAAGGTCCAAGGCGCTACTAATGCATCCACTAGAGTCACCTTGGGATCCCTGGATCTGAACCCGTAGCAAGGAACCTTGAAGTTCTGACGAGACGCCATCAGATCCATGTCTGGAATGCCCCATAATTGAGTCAACTGGGCAAATATCTCCGGGTGGAGTTCCCACTCCCCCGGATGGAATGTCTGACGACTCAGATAATCCGCCTCCCAGTTTTCCACTCCTGGGATGTGGATCGCAGATAGGTGGCAGGAGTGATCCTCCGCCCATTTTATGATTTTGGTCACTTCAATCATCAAGGGGGAACAAGGAGTTCCCTGGCGATGAGAGATGTAAGCAACAGTCGTCATGTTTGATTGGAATCTTATGAATCTGGCCCTTGCTAGTTTAGGCCAAGCCCTGAGAGTATTGAATATCGCTCTCAGTTCCAGAATGTTTATCGGGAGAAGAGACTCTTCCCGAGACCATAGCCCCTGAGCTTTCAGGGAGTCCCAGACCGCGCCCCAGCCCACTAGACTGGCGTCGGTCGTAACGATGACCCACTCTGGTCTGCGGAAGCTCATTCCCTGGGACAGGTGATCCTGGGTTAGCCACCAACGGAGTGAGTCTCTGGTCTTCTGATCTACTTGAATCACTGGAGACAAGTCTGTATAGTCCCCATTCCACTGTTTCAGCATGCACAGTTGTAATGGTCTTAGATGAATTCGCGCAAAAGGAACTATGTCCATTGCTGCAACCATCAACCCTACTACTTCCATGCACTGAGCTATGGAAGGTCGTGGAACAGAGTGAAGAACTTGACAAGCGTTTAGAAGCTTCGACTTTGACATTTGTCAGGAAAATCTTCATTTCTAAAGAATCTATTATTGTCCCCAAGAAAGGAACTCTTGTCGACGGAGACAGGAAACTTTTTTCTATGTTCACTTTCCATCCGTGAGATCTGAGAAAGGCCAGAACGATGTCTGTGTGAGCCTTTGAAAGAGACGCTTGTATCAGAATGTCGTCCAAGTAAGGTGCCACTGCAATGCCCCTTGGTCTTAGAACCACTAGAAGGGACCCGAGTACCTTTGTGAAAATCCTTGGAGCAGTGGCTAGCCCGAATGGGAGAGCCACAAACTGGTAATGTTTGTCCAGAAAGGCGAACCTTAGGAACTGAAGATGATCTTTGTGGATAGGAATATGTAGATACGCATCCTTTAGATCCACGGTAGTCATAAATTGACCCTCCTGGATTGTAGGTAAAATCGTTCGAATGGTTTCTATTTTGAACAATGGCACTCTGAGAAATTTGTTTAGGAACTATAAATCCAGAATTGGTCTGAAAGTTCCCTCTTTTTTGGGAACCACAAACAGATTTGAGTAAAATCTCATTCCTTGTTCCACGGTTGGAACTGGGTGTATCACTCCCATTTTTAACAGGTCTTCTACACAATGTAAGAATGCCTGTCTCTTTATTTGGTTTGAGGATAAGTGAGACATGTGGAACCTTCCCCGTGGGGGTAGTTCCTTGAAATCCAGAAGATAATCCTGAGAAACTATTTCTAGTGCCCAGGGATCCTGAACATCTCTTGCCCAAGCCTGAGCGAAGAGAGAGAGTCTGCCCCCTACTAGATCCGGTCCCGGATCGGGGGCTACTCCTTCATGCTGTCTTGTTAGCAGCAGGTTTCTTGGCCTGCTTACCCTTGTTCCAGCCTTGCATCGGTTTCCAAGCTGGTTTGGTTTGCGAAGCATTACCCTCTTGTCTAGAGGTTGCAGAGTTGGAGGCCGGTCCGTTCCTGAAATTGCGAAAGGAACGAAAATTAGACTTATTCTTGGCTTTGAAAGGGCTATCTTGTGGTAGGGCGTGGCCCTTACCCCCAGTGATGTCTGAGATAATCTCTTTCAATTCTGGCCCAAAAAGAGTTTTACCCTTGAAAGGGATATTAAGCAATTTTGTCTTGGAAGATACATCCGCTGACCAAGACTTTAGCCAGAGCGCTCTGCGCGCCACAATTGCAAACCCAGAATTTTTCGCCGCTAATCTAGCTAACTGCAAAGCGGCATCTAAAATAAAGGAATAAGCTAACTTAAGTGCATGAGCCCTGTCCATAACCTCCTCATACGGAGTCTCTCTACTGAGCTACTTTTCTAGTTCTTCGAACCAGAACCACGCTGCTGTAGTGACAGGAATAATGCACGAAATAGGTTGCAGGAGGTAACCTTGCTGTACAAAAAAATCTTTTTAAGCAAACCCTCCAATTTTTTATCCATAGGATCTTTGAAAGCACAATTATCCTCGATAGGAATAGTAATGCGCTTGTCTAGTGTAAAAACTGCCCCCTCGACCTTAGGGACTGTCTGCCATAAGTCCTTTCTGGGGTCGACCATAGGAAATAATTTCTTAAATATAGGAGGGGGAACAAAAAGGTATGCCGGGCTTCTCCCACTCCTTATTCACTATGTCCGCCACCCGCTTGGGTATAGGAAAAGCGTCGGGGTGCACCGGAACCTCTAGGAACTTGTCCATCTTGCACAATTTTTCTGGAATGACCAGGTTGTCACAATCATCCAGAGTAGATAACACCTCCTTAAGCAGTGCGCGGAGATGCTCTAATTTAAATTTAAATGTCACAACATCAGGTTCTGCCTGTTGAGAAATTCTACCTGAATCTGAAATTTCCCCATCTGACAAAACCTCCCTCACGGCCCCCCTTCAGATTGGTGTGAGGGTATGACAGAGCAATTATCAGCGCCCTCCTGCTCTACAGTGTTTAAAACAGAGCAATCACGCTTTCTCTGATATGCAGGCATTTTGGATAAAATATTTGCTATGGAGTTATCCATTACTGCCGTCAATTGTTGCATAGTAATAAGCATTGGCGCGCTAGAAGTACTGCGTGGGCAAAACTGGTGTAGACACAGAAGGAGATGATGTAGAACTATGTCTACTCCCTTCATCTGATGAATCATCTTGGGCAACTTTATTATCTGTGGCAGTACTGTCCTTACTTTGTTTGGACGCTATGGCACAATTATCACACAATTTTGAAGGGGGAGACACATTGGCTTCCATACATACAGAACATAGCTTATCTGAAGGCACAGACATGCTAAACAGGCTTAAACTTGTCAATAAAGTACAAAAAACGTTTTTAAACAAAACCGTTACTGTCTCTTTAAATTTTAAACAGTGCACACTTTATTACTGAATATGTGAAAAACTATGAAGGAATTGTTCAAAATTAACCAAATTTTCACCACATTGTCTTAAAGCATTCAAAGCATTGCACCCCAAATGTGAGACCTTTAACCCTTAAAATGAAGTTTTAACCCCTCTACAGTCCCAGCTGCAGCCTTTGCTGCGACTTTACGAAACCCAGGGGGTATACGATACCAAATGAAGCCTTCTAGGAACCTTTTCAAATACTTTCAGACCCACACACATGCAGCTGCATGTCCTGCTCTCAAAAGAAACTGCGCAGTAATGGCACTAAAATGAGGCTCAGCCTACTACAGGGAAGGCCCTTCCTGACTGAAAAGGTTTCTAAACCAGTGCCTGACGTTAAAAAAAACGTTCCAAATTTTATAAGTGTGAATATCAATCAATCTTTATAAAAAGCCCAAATAAAGCAATCGATCTTGCCCATAAAAATGTCTACCAGTTTTATAGCCCACATTAAGCCCTTTATTCTGTTTGTTTTAGACTAAGAAGATGGCTTACCGGTCCCCATGAGGGGAAATGACAGCCTTCCAGCATTACACAGTCTTGTTAGAAAAATGGCTAGTCATACCTTAAGCAGAAAAGTCTGCTAACTGTTTCCCCCAACTGAAGTTATTTCATCTCAACAGTCCTATGTGGAAACAGCAAACGATTTTAGTTACTGCTGCTAAAATCATATTCCTCTCACAAACAGAACTCTTCATCTTTTTCTGTTTCAGAGTAAATAGTACATACCAGCACTATTTTAAAATAACAAACTCTTGATAGTAGAATAAAAAACTACAACTAATCACCACATACTCTTCACCATCTCCGTGGAGATGTTGCCTGTGCAACGGCAAAGAGAATGACTGGGGTGGGCGGAGACTAGGAGGGACTATATGGACAGCTTTTGCTGTGCTCTTTGCCATTTCCTGTTGGGGAAGAGAATATTCCCACAAGTTATGGATGACGCCGTGGACCGGACACACCAATGTTGGAGAAAACTTTATATGTAATCCCCGGGAGGAAAGTCGGGTTTCCTACTAAAGGAAGAAATTCGGATCTACGAAAATTGATATGCATCTCAGAGCAGAGCTTCTGCCATGCCTGAATTATATACTTTAAAGTGTACAAATGTGACACATTGACTGGTAAACTCACAGCTGGAATATGTATCAATGCTTTGAGTGAAAATGGTGCTACCAATTGTGTTTCTAATTCAAAAAAGGAGACATGTTCTTTTTCTGTTATCCAATCTAATACGAATTTGGTAAGTGCAACATAATTATAAAACTGAAGGTTAGGCAACGCCAAGCCACCATGTGCTTTTAAGAAGGATAATTTGGCCAATGATATCCTAGCTTTCTTCCCATGCCATATGAATCTAGTAAATAACATTTGTACAAATTTTAAATCCTTTTTCCTAATCAGAATAGGCAAATTCTGTAATAAATACAGTAATTTTGGGAATAGAATTGTTTTAATTAGTATTACACGAGCAGAAAGAGAGATGGGAAGATTATGCCAAGCTAATAATTTCTGTTCTAACAAATCTATACATTTCCGAAAGTTTAGATCATACCATAATGAAGGGTTATTGCTTAATATGATACCTAGATACTTAATTTCTTGTACCTCTTTAAAAAGGATGTAGGATGTGGTTCTTAGGTTTGTAAATCCAAAGCAGTTCTGATTTTCCCCCAATTAATTTTATACCCTGAAATTGAACTAAATATTTCAATAATCTTTAACAATTGGGGTATAGCTTGTTTAGTGTTAGATAAAGCAGGATATCATCTGCGAATAGTGATGTCACAAAGTTTTTATCCCCCATCTTGATTCTTATTAATTCCTTTCTTAATAGTATTGCCAATGGCTCTAAAGATAAATTAAACAGTAGGGGGGAGAGAGGGCAACCCTGGCGTGTACCTCGTTGGAGAGTGAAACTCTCAGATATCTCCCCATTAATAATAATAGCAGATAATGGGGTCTGATATAGTGAGCCTATAAAATCATAGAAATTTCCTATAAGACCAAATCCTTTAAGCGCATTAAACAAATGGTCCCAAACTATGCAGTTGAACGCCTTCTCGGCGTCGACCGTAAGCAGGGCTAAATAGATACTATGATGCAACTTTTTTTTTAATTGATCTATTCCAAAAATGATCAGTAACTAACATCGCTTTTCGAAGGTTTTTCACTGAGTTTCTTCCAACCATGAAGCCTGCCTGGTCCGGATGTATTAATGGCTCCAGGATATGCTTAAGCCTATTTGAGATGATGGCCGTTAGAAGCTTATAATCTTGGTTTAGTAAAGATACAGGCCTATAGGAAGACAACATTTTTATCCTTTAAGATCAACGCCACATTCGACGCTGAGAAGAACCTTGATCGCAATTGGTTTTTTTATGTAATACTCATTGAAAAGGAGCGCTAATGTAGGCAGAATTTGATTGTGTAGGAGTTTATAAAACTCGGATGGGAGAACATCCGGACCTGGTGTCTTATTGGACTTGGCCTGTTTAATTGCATCTGAAATAGGTTCATTCAACCGGCTCAAGTCCTGAGGATCTATTTTAGGTAGCTCTATACCTTTCCAGAATTCTTTTTTATTCTCTAAATTAACTACTCCTTCCGAATAAACCTGTTGAAAATATTTAACAAACTCACTTCTTATCTCAGAAATATTGGTGATTCTTCTGTCCCCAATCTTAATTGTAGCTATAAAATTCTTCTGCGACCAACCTTTGGCAATTCTGCAAAACATTTGGCAAAATTATCTATAGTGACCTCTGAATCTAGCTTTTTGCTTTTGATTTGCCAATTGTTCTTCCCTATTTTTTTTTCTTCCATTTGCATAAATACGCTTTGATCTTGGCCCTCAAAACTGCTTTCGCCATTTCCCACAGAATTTCTGGTTTATCGCCGTATGCAGCATTAATCTGGTAAAATTCTTTCCAACTGGCTTGTAACCAGTTCTTAAATTTAGAATTATTAGCTAAATATTGAGGGGAAAAAAAAACGTAAATTATATGCGCCTGGCGAGCGCAATGCATTATTTTCCAAAGTGATAATTGCATGGTCGGATATGACAATCTCACCTATATCTGTTTTAATCTCTAAACCGAACATATTGTTAGATATTAAGAAAAAATCTGTTTGTGAGAAAGATTTAAAATGACTTCGACTCGCAGGTATACTCTTTACTGTCAGGGTGTTGCAGTCTCCATACATCTTTAAGAGCGAGCTTGTAACCAAAATTCTGTAAAACCTTCGCTTCCCTGTTATGTCTAGACCTTTGCATGGAGTTTGACCTATCTAAACTAGGGGTGGATGTCATGTTGAGATCTCCAGCCAATATAATATTCTTCCCTGAAAAAAAAAAAGGGAGTAATTGCAGGCTCAATTTCTCCCAGAATCCTCTATCCAAGGAGTTTGGACCATATACATTGCACAAAATAAAATGACACTTATTAATCAAAATTTCCAAAATCTGAAATCTTCCTTCTATGTCTAATACCTGGGATATAATCTGATAGGAGAGTTGTTTATTGAACAATATGGCCACTCCTCTTTTCCTTTTCTCATACATTGTTGCGGATACCTCTCCCACCCATTTAGTTTTCCGTTTAAGTAATTCGTGAGATTTCGGGTGGGTCTCTTGGATAAATGCAATGTCAGGCCTATGTTTCCCCAATACGTTAATAATAAGTTTCCTCTTAATTGGGGAAGTTATACCCCCGACATTCCACGAAATTACTTTGAGTTTATCCGCCATTTACATCAGGAGGAAAAAAAAAAAAAAAAAAAAAAAAAAAAAAAAAGAGAAACACTAACTTTTCTGGTCCATTAAAAGAAAGAAAAAACTGTCAAAAAAACAACAAAAATGAAAACTGATGCAGACATATATCCAAACGCAAAAACAATATCTCTTCCCCCCCCCCTTCCCTGGGATCGGCTGATTCTCAAATATAGTCCTAACATCACAATAAAATAAACATAGCATTTCTTTCTTGCTTACAAATCCACTTTGGAAATTATGGATCTTACAGATATCTAGCACAAAATTCCTGAGCCTGTTTGATTATTTAATGTTATTGAGGAACCTTCTTTTTCAAAAATAATTTTGGCAGGGTATATTAATCCTGCATTAAAATTAGCCTTAATCAGTCTTGAACAAAATGGAGACATCTCCCTCCTTTTAGATAGGGTCTCTGCAGAGAAATCTTGAAAAATTAATATTTTGTGCTGAGCAATCATTAAACCATTATTTTTACGATAGTGCCTAAGAATATTTATTTTATCCTGGAAATTTAAATTTTTTTAAGTACCGGTCTTGGCCTACCAGTGCCTTCCTGGTTATTCCTAATTGGGCCAACTCTGTGAGCCCTCTATCTGCACTGGGAGATCTTCTACAGTGAGCCCTAGTACTTGAAGCAGCTTAGAGGAGGCAAAGGACAGCAGGTCCTGGTATTCTATTGTTTCAGGAAGCCCCACTATTCTCAGATTGTTACGGCGGGCCCTGTCCTCTAGCTCCTCCAATCTGGAATGCAATAAATTGATCTTTCTGCTCTGTGCTACACTAGACTGCTCTTGTACAGTAATACGGTCCTCTATGTCCGAGACCCTCGCTTCAACCTCTGCTATTCTTGTAGCGAATTGCTTAAACTTGCAATATCCTGTTTAATTGATTCAAACTGTGGCATGAATAATTCAGCAATCTGTTGAAGTAACTTCGTATTATCTAGAGTACTCGATGGGGGGTCATTTGTGGCTTCTATACTAGTATCGACCTGTTTAGCCTTTCTCTCGTGTTTAGGCGCCATTGTTGGCGAATTCTTAGAGTGTAGGACGAATTTTTCCATATGGAACAGAGATCATCCCGTTCCGTGCAATAAATTGTGAAATGCACCCGTGTAGGCTAATAGTGCAGGATGGCTTAAGCCAAATGCAAAAAAACAATTAGAAAAATTTCTCTATCAAAAGATCCGTGCATAGAAAAAGATCTAAAGTGTCAAATCCGTATACTCTATATCGTAGGGGTCAAGAACAGGCCACCCGCACATAAAGAGTATCCAGAAGAAGAAAGTGAAATTACCAACAAAAAAAAAGTGTAAATGAACCACAAAGCTCATAAACCAAACAGTGTCACTCGTGCAAATAGTGCAAAAAGTGAAGTAAAGAACCAAAAGAGAAGAAGAAACAAAAAGGAGAAAAAGGATGAAGCAAAAGCGAGAAACTCACCCAGAGAGTAAAAATAGGGGAGAAGCAAGGCAGCACTAATCCACAGATCGCTCAACTATTTAGACGTAATCAACCAGGGCCTTATCCTAAAATATAGATAAGCTTATTTTCAAGAGCCTCTTCTGGAGTATCTATTTCAAATTAATTCACAACTATCCAAACTACCACTTTGTATAGCTGCTGTTTTCACCTAGATTAAGTGTCACTGTTTTAACAATATTTACTGCATTTAAAGATCATCATGATATTAAGTACTTTAACTAAATTGACCATATTGTTCTTTGCTCTTATTCCTGACAATAACTACAACAGTATATGTAGTGCACTAGAATACATGCATCTCAATTTCTAACTTATAATCACAGACCAATTTAATTGGGCACTTCTTACATTTCATAAAACTTATACCAACAATCCACCCTCCTACCACAATACTCAATTATACTTTGTTAAGGCACCTGATTTTTTCCCAATAAAAACTGTAGCAGGATAATACTCCTAATAACACCAGCGTAATCCCAACAATTCCAACCTATCCTGACTAACAGAATAAAAGTAATTCCTTATTCTTGGCACCCAACAATATTCAACAGATTACTTCTTTACATAGGCTTTATTCAAGCATATTTCCCCACATGAGCTGGTAGTCATACACAGTCCACCATTATCCTCTGCTCAGCAAGGGAATAATCACAGGTTACTTGTTTTGCTTCTCCAGTCCCTTAGAGAAGCACTTTATTTAGCACGAAAAAAACGATAATTATGATCCAGTCAAAGCATCTTTCTAAACTTTTAACTTTGATGGTACCAATTAGAGCCAAAATGCCATGAGCTTTT